>NW_018407364.1:1705455-1939257 GCF_002113885.1 Mizuhopecten yessoensis
TTTGGCTTCATTTGTGCAAATGTCTTTTGGTTAAATGTGTACAAATGCCTCTTTGTTACTTGTGTAGCAATGTCTGTAGGCTATATATGTATAATTGTCTGTTGGTAACATGTGTACAATTGTCTCATGGTTATCTACAAACGAGTGTCTCTCGGTTACATTGAAAACGTTGCTTGAATACGAAACTTGTGCCTGGTCCCTTCGTCCCTTGGATATCCATTGATAGGGTATGGACAACTAATGATGGTTCGTTGCTGCGTTATGGAAGTTAAAGCAAACTATACTTTGACTAATAGTACATCAATTCCCTGCAGCATGGATTACGTTCGTTTGTCGATAACATTTTAATATGCTTGTCACATGTCTTTTTGTAAGTTTAGGAAGACAAAATTCTTTGTGTAATGAATCATCCAGGCAGTTGTTGGCTATCAGACAATACAAGAGTCCCAGAGGGCCTGTATCGTTCACCTGAATATGTTTAAAATTATTGGTATGAAGTTATGATATAGCACTCCATGGTGCATATGAAATTTCAGAAGATCCATCCAGCACTTGTGATATAGCAAGAACAAACTTCAAACAGAGCCTCACTCCTATGCCCCTAGGGGGGGTTATATAATATACCCACCAATTATACAAAATTAATACCCCTTGGCCCAAGAATGCTCCAGACTAAATTAGGATAAAATCCCTTAATCTCTGTGGTAGAAGAAAGATTTCAAAGGTTTTACCTCTATTTCCCCTACAGAAGAAGGAGGATTTTAAAGAATAATTGGCAATGTTTCCCCTATTGGGCCCCACCTCTCAGGCCCCTTTGGGGCCAGACCCACGGGTTATGCAAAGTTGGTTCCTCTTCACCCAAGGATGCTTCAGACCAAATATGAAACAAATCCTTTCATTCCTACAGAAGAAGGATTTTAAAGAATTTGCTATATTTCCCCTATTGGGCCCCGCCCCTCAGCCCCCAAGGGGGCCAGACCCACCATTTATACAAAATGTGTTCCCCTTTCCCAAGGATGCTTCTGACTAAATTGGGATAATATCCCTTAATCCCTACGGTAGAAGAAGGATTTTAAAGGTTTTACCTCTATTTCCCCTATTGGGCCCCGCCCCTCTGTCCCCAGGGGGGCCACACCCACCGTTTATACAAAATTGAGTCCCCTTGGCCTAAGGATGCTACAGACCAAATTGAGTCAAAATCTACTTGGCCGTTCAGGACTAGTAGCGTTTTAAAGGAAAGGTTGACGGAAGGACGGACGACGGACGACGGACGCTGCGGTGAGCTAAAAATGTCGCTGGTCCGACTCCGTCCTAACAGTTTCATAACCAGGCATGTTTATGCTACATTAAAATATACAAAAGTGTTATAGTCACAACCTGTCCAACCACTGCACGCAATCTACATCCAAGTTGGCAGGATATTCGTCATTTCTGGATTGTATTTGACAGCCCCTCAGTCGATTCGTGACCACGAGAGTTTCGACCTAGATGAGTTGGAGGTCGTGGTCACGATCCGCTCATTGTCTGTGTCTGACGGTCGTTCGACATTAACTTGCATTGTGTGCCTATATTTATGGCTGTAAAGTAACTATATAAACCTAAAACTATGTACGTATATTTTGTTTGATCTTACAATCACATTACAGCCTACAACACCGGAAGTGTGCCTGTGGCTACCCTTCAATTACATAAATAAAAACCTTTTTAAGGGGTGCGCGTTTCTCCTAAAATAAGGGCTTTCTTTACTTTGAGGGCTGTCACATATGCAGTACTCTCATATTTCCCATGAACGTAGATGTTTCTAGTCAATTGTGATCGGATATCATATTTCAGGTATTCAATCCACACCGACACCTAGTGTGGATCGAAAACATGTATATCGAGACGGTCCCTGAGCTTTGAATACGAACGACTGACCATTTAAAACATTTCCTATTATGATGCTCTGGGTCCCACTCTCTGAAAAGTGTGGCGCTTATTACAGTTAAATCAATGGTTTTCCATATAACAATCACATATAATCAGAAAAATAAAGCATGTTTTCAGCATTTTCTTGATTATCATTATTCCATTCAAAAATTTTAATGAAAGTGCATGGCAACACATCAGGACGAAAAATGAGTTTCCCTGCAGATAACGTCTTACTCGTCCGGTTATTATTATGACAAGATAATACACAATTCCAGACAAACTGACGGTTAACAAATAACTTAATAACACTAGCAAAATTTTCAATAGCAGCCGGCATCCCTAAGGAAACGGGAGCGACTTTCTCCTTGTAGTACTTGGAAAATTAATCTATACCTCGCACACATGGTCTGTTTCGACTGTTCGCTTTACACCGCGTCCCCGAGGTGACATAAAGACCTCCTCCAGACCAAAGGAACGGGCCTGTCGATGGTTTCCTTATCCAAGTTGGTACGCTACCAAATAAACAGTTCGGTTTATGACTCCCGGTCTATAGTATAGTGGCTGTGACTGCAGGGAATTTCCGAGATACCGGCACCAGTTTCCCATTACCCGTACGTCCGACAGGCGCGGTTATATTAGCTGTCAACAATGACAGACGATTTCCTCAAACAATGTGAGATTTATCAACATTTCTTATTACATTAATTATACCTTAAAACTTCCCTTCTGATTTATTTCGTTTTGTTTGAGGTCAATGCAACGTTTAAGGTCAGATATTGACGGGTGCCTAGATAGGGAGATACCGTGGAAAAGATGGAGTATATAGGGAAAAGATGGATGTCCCAAGTGTTACGATGGAACACTAAACACACCCAGGGTTTCTACATTAGTCCCGTCTTATGATAATATGAAGTAAAATACAGCATACCTTTTGTATCTCCTCAATCTTGTAATAGTAACCTTAAGTCGATAGATGTTCAATAGCAACTTCTACCTCCATGGACCTGTCCACGCCCCACAACCCACCCCGATAGTAGCTTCTACCTCAATGGACCTGTCCACGCCCGACAACCCACCCCGATAGTAGCTTCTACCTCCATGGACCTGTCCACGCCCCACAACCCACCCCGATAGTAGCTTCTACCTCCATGGACCTGTCCACGCCCGACAACCCACCCCGATAGTAGCTTCTACCTCCATGGACCTGTCCACACCACACAACCCACCCCGATAGTAGCTTCTACCTCCATGGACCTGTCCACACCACACAACCCACCCCGATAGTAGCTTCTACCTCCATGGACCTGTCCACGCCCCACAACCCACCCCGATAGTAGCTTCTACCTCCATGGACCTGTCCACGCCCCACAACCCACCCCGATAGTAGCTTCTACCTCCATGGACCTGTCCACGCCCCACAACCCACCCCGATAGTAGCTTCTACCTCCATGGACCTGTCCACGCCCCACAACCCACCCCGATAGTAGCTTCTACCTCCATGGACCTGTCCACGCCCCACAACCCACCCCGATAGTAGCTTCTACCTCCATGGACCTGTCCACGCCCCACAACCCACCCCGATAGTAGCTTCTACCTCCATGGACCTGTCCACGCCCCACAACCCACCCCGATAGTAGCTTCTACCTCCATGGACCTGTCCACGCCCCACAACCCACCCCGATAGTAGCTTCTACCTCCATGGACCTGTCCACGCCCCACAACCCACCCCGATAGTAGCTTCTACCTCCATGGACCTGTCCACGCCCCACAACCCACCCCGATAGTAGCTTCTACCTCCATGGACCTGTCCACGCCCCACAACCCACCCCGATAGTAGCTTCTACCTCCATGGACCTGTCCACGCCCCACAACCCACCCCGATAGTAGCTTCTACCTCCATGGACCTGTCCACGCCCGACAACCCACCCCGATAGTAGCTTCTACCTCCATGGACCTGTCCACACCACACAACCCACCCCGATAGTAGCTTCTACCTCCATGGACCTGTCCACACCACACAACCCACCCCGATAGTAGCTTCTACCTCCATGGACCTGTCCACACCACACAACCCACCCCGATAGTAGCTTCTACCTCCATGGACCTGTCCACACCACACAACCCACCCCGATAGTAGCTTCTACCTCCATGGACCTGTCCACACCACACAACCCACCCCGATAGTAGCTTCTACCTCCATGGACCTGTCCACACCACACAACCCACCCCGATAGTAGCTTCTACCTCCATGGACCTGTCCACACCACACAACCCACCCCGATAGTAGCTTCTACCTCCATGGACCTGTCCACACCACACAACCCACCCCGATAGTAGCTTCTACCTCCATGGACCTGTCCACACCACACAACCCACCCCGATAGTAGCTTCTACCTCCATGGACCTGTCCACACCACACAACCCACCCCGATAGTAGCTTCTACCTCCATGGACCTGTCCACACCACACAACCCACCCCGATAGTAGCTTCTACCTCCATGGACCTGTCCACACCACACAACCCACCCCGATAGTAGCTTCTACCTCCATGGACCTGTCCACGCCCCACAACCCACCCCGATAGTAGCTTCTACCTCCATGGACCTGTCCACGCCACACAACCCACCCCGATAGTAGCTTCTACCTCCATGGACCTGTCCACACCACACAACCCACCCCGATAGTAGCTTCTACCTCCATGGACCTGTCCACACCACACAACCCACCCCGATAGTAGCTTCTACCTCCATGGACCTGTCCACACCACACAACCCACCCCGATAGTAGCTTCTACCTCCATGGACCTGTCCACACCACACAACCCACCCCGATAGTAGCTTCTACCTCCATGGACCTGTCCACACCACACAACCCACCCCGATAGTAGCTTCTACCTCCATGGACCTGTCCACACCACACAACCCACCCCGATAGTAGCTTCTACCTCCATGGACCTGTCCACACCACACAACCCACCCCGATAGTAGCTTCTACCTCCATGGACCTGTCCACACCACACAACCCACCCCGATAGTAGCTTCTACCTCCATATGGACCTGTCCACGCCCCACAACCCATCCCGATAGTAGCTTCTACCTCCATGGACCTCTCCAATGGTGTTGGACCAGCGCAGAGGAACCTGATCATGGGTAAGAATGACCTATATCGATGAGGAAATCTACAGAGATGAATACAAACAATTTGAGACTTTGGAGTTAACCACAAAAGAGATTAGGTCTATATCGAGTACTAGGGTATCTATTGTAGGGAGTAGGTCTATATCGAGTACTAGGGTATGTACTGTAGGGAGTAGGTCTATATCGAGTACTAGGCTATCTATTGTAGGGAGTAGGTCTATATTGAGTACTGGTGTATCTACTGTAGGGAGTAGGTCTATATCGAGTACTAGGGTATCTATTGTAGGGAGTAGGTCTATATTGAGTACTTGGGTATCTACTGTAGGGAGTAAGTCTATATCGAGTACTTGGGTATCTACTGTAGGGAGTAGGTCTATATCGAGTACTTGGGTATCTATTGTGGGGAGTAGGTCTATATCGAGTACTGGGGTATCTATTGTGGGGAGTAGGTCTATATCGAGTACTAGGGTATCTATTGTGGGGAGTAGGTCTATATCGAGTACTTGGGTATCTATTGTAGGGAGTAGGTCTATATCGAGTATTTGGGTATCTATTGTGGGGAGTAGGTCTATATCGAGTACTAGGGTATCTATTGTGGGGAGTAGGTCTATATCGAGTACTAGGGGATCTATTGTGGGGAGTAGGTCTATATCGAGTACTAGGGGATCTATTGTAGGGAGTAGGTCTATATTGAGTACTGGGGTATCTATTGTGGGGAGTATTTCTATATCGAGTACTGGGGTATCTATTGTGGGGGGTAGGTCTATATTGAGTACTGGGGTATCTATTGTAGGGAGTAGGTCTATATCGAGTACTGGTGTATCTACTGTAGGGAGTAGGTCTATAACGAGTACTAGGGTATCTATTGTAGGGAGTAGGTCTATATCGAGGACTGGGGTATCTACTGTAGGGAGTAGGTCTATATTGAGTACTGGTGTATCGATTGTGCAGAGTAGATATATATGGAGTACTGGGTTATCTACCAAGGTGAGTAGGTCTATATAGAGTAAAGGGTTATCTACCAAGGGTAGGTTTGTATAGTGTACATGCTTATCTACCATGGTGTGTAGGTCTATATAGAGTACAGGGTAATCTAATGAGGTCAGTAGGTCAATATGGAGTACAGGGTTATCTACCAAGGAGAGGAGGTCTATATAGATTACAGGGTTATCCATCAAGGGGAGTATGCCTATATTGAGTATAGGGTTATTTACCAAGGAGAGGAGGTCTATATAGATTACAGGGTTATCTATCAAGGGGAGTATGTCTATATTGAGTATAGGGTTATCTACCAAGGGGAGAAGGTTTATAGAGTATAGGATTATCTACCTAGGGGAGAAGGTCTATATAGATTTCAGGGTCATCGACCAAGAGGAGAAGGTCTATGTAGATTACAGGGATATCTACCAAGGCGAGTATGTATATATGGAGTTCAGGGTTATCTACCCAGGCGAAAAGGTCTATAAAGAGTATAGGGTTATCTACCCTGGGGAGTAGGTCTGTAAGGAGTTCAGACTCAAGATATACTGAGGGGAGTTTGTCTATTTAGAGTATAGGGTTATCTACCCTGGGGGGTAGGTCTGTAAGGAGTTCAGACTCGAGATATACTGAGGGGAGTTTGTCTATTTAGAGTATAGGGTTATCTACCCTGGGGGGTAGGTCTGTAAGGAGTTCAGACTCGAGATATACTGAGGGGAGTTTGTCTATATAGAGTATAGGGTTATCTACCCTGGTGAGAAGGTATATGTGGAGTTCAGGGTTATCTACCAAGGTAAGCAGGTCTTTATATAGATTACAGGGATATCTACAGAGTGGAGTAGGTCTATATAGAGTACAGAGTTATCTACCAGGGAGTGTAGGTCTATATATAGAGTACACATTTATCTACCACGGGGTGTAGGTCTATATAAGAGTTCAGGGTTATCTACCAAGGTAAGCAGGTCTTTATATAGATTACAGGGATATCTACAGAGTGGAGTAGGTCTATATAGAGAAGAGTTATCTACCAGGGAGTGTAGGTCTATATATAGAGTACACATTTACCTACCAAGGGGTGTAGGTCTATATAAGAGTACAGGGTTATCTACCAAGGGGTGTAGGTCTATATAAAAGTACAGGGTTATCTACCAAGGGGTGTAGATCTATATAGAGTCAGGGTTATCTACCAAGAGGTGTAGGTCTATATAGAGTCAGGGTTATCTACCAAGAGGTGTAGGTCTATATCGAGTCAGGGTGTACATGTAGGTCTATAGAGTCAGGGTTATCTACCACCGGGTGTGATCTATATAGTCAGGTTTATCTACCAAGGGGAGCAGGTCTATATAGTCAGGGTTATCTACCAAGGAGAGTAGGTCTATACAGAGCCAGGATTATCTACCAAGGGAGTAGGTCTATATAGATTACAGGGTTATCTACCAAGGCGAGCAGGTATATATGGAGTTCAGGGTTATCTACCCTGGGGAATAGGTCTAAAAGAAATATAAGGTTATCTACTGAAGCGGAGTATGTTTATGAAGAGTACAGGGTAATCCACTGGGGGCAAATACACTTTGTACATGAGGAGGCCTTTGTTTAGAAAACACTTCAAACTGATTTTAAATTCTAGCTGGAGGTTGATAACTAAGTTATTTAGCCTTGACTTCATAAAAGTATCATTCCAGGACACAACATGTACAAAGTACCATTTTGGTTGTTTGTGTGGGGTAAAACATCAATGCAGCATCTATGGTCATATGAAAAGGACTGCCTTAGGAAACACTTCTCAAAAGGATCGAAAATTTCATTGAGACATTAATGTACTTCTGTGTCTGAAGTGACAACTTTTCTATCGACAAAATTGCAATGACGGACCAAATGACCTTGGAGACCTGAACTTGTCCGAGGTATCCTCATGCATAACTTTTGAAAAATGTGTTCAGACAGAAGTGAGTTGAGCAGTGACAATGAATTGGATAAGTCAGGAGCTATACAAAGATTGCAGTGTTGTGTTTTTATCACAATCAGTGACCTTGACCTTCTGTCTCTGTATTTTCATAATTCTACGAGCCACTGGACAACAGGCATTAGTCATCATTAGGATGACTCCTAACTGAAGGCTCTGTCCTAATTAATTATGCGGGCCCCAAATTTATGTCTATCAAATGTTCATTTAAATAGCGTAATTAGCACTGGTCTCAGAACTAACAGGTAAACCACATGTTTGATAGCAGCAGCACTTAAAAAAAATCAACAAAATAAAATTCAGAATTGAAAACAGAAAGTGTGTTTCCAGCACGGAGGATACAATAGCTTTGACATAATTACCTATCACCTTGCAAGTAGTTCAAGGTCAATTTTCCCCACAAACTTTGTCTGGCTTCATTAAAGTAAGCCTATCATCACCTTGAAAATAGTTCAATGTCATTTTCCCCACAAAGTTTGTCCGATTTTTCTCCAGTAAGCATAGCTCAACCGAAAGGCTAATGGATAGACAGACCACGGACACTATGTCATGGCATAAGCTCATCTGCCTGTGTGCAGGCAAGATAATGATGACCAGTAAATCTAATTTTGATATCTTCATCTTTATTACCATGCATATGAATTGCATACAACAGTGACAAAACCGCCATCAGCAGGCCCTAGTTTCATGAGACATCTTTTCCTTAAAATACGTTTCCCCAAATATCATTATTCCAGATGGGAAGACATGGTTAAGCTCAAGAATATTGTAAAAACTTTGGATAAGAAATGTTCATGAAACCAAGGCCTGGTCTGGCATCTGATGTAGGTGCCAGGATTCCAATCATACTCCTAAATAAAACTTCAAGGGGCTAAACTGCCATTTATCATTGCTCTCAAAACTTTCTTCCTCTTTAAAGTTTCCTGTTGTTTTTGTCAAGTTTACATTTCATTCAGAACCATTCTGTTCCACGTTCACTTTAAATAACCCACTGGCACAGTACATTACTGTTATGACTTCATTTCATTTTGTCCGACAGTGTAGGCCAGAAAACTCTCAAATTCCACACATGCAAGCTTAACAATAACAATATATAGGCTTCAGTTTTCTTCCGATACAACATTGTTCAAATACAATACAATGTAAAAAGAGAAGCTTCAACTCAAGGATCTTTTATATGTACTCTAGGGCATGAACTAACTAATCTTTAAATAAAATCCTTTCATTTGACAAAAGGTTTCCTGTAAAAATCCTTATATATTACATTTCTCAAGAAAAGTCAGCATACCTCTTTAAAATCCTCATTCCTGTTCTCATTCTACAAAATATTCCTCATTCTTTCATCTCCCCAAAAATATTGCATACATCTTTCACGGCAAAACAGTGCATGTTAACCATATACACCACATTGATACATACACAACGTCAAGCATCACAAGGGACACATCTAGTATACAACACTACTCTATGATGTGTAAATCAACAATCTCCACTTGTTTCCACTGGGCAAAAACACTACCAAGCATATGTAATTACTTACTAAATGAGTTCTACCAGGTTTGCCACGAACATGTACAGCATTGTAAACCTGAATTAGCGACGGTGACAAACGTTGTATTGAATTTGTTTGTGAATTACTTAAGGTCTTTGGTTGATGGTTTGCACTAGACACAATGATCTTTAATCTTGTGCATTCCTTCGACATTGGAAAGACACCTCAAAATTATCCTCATTGAAAACAGGATCTAGATCTACTTGTTATTTCTGTGCTGGTGCCGTCAAACACAACACAATCCTGCAACAAACTAGAAGCTAAAGAAACAATAAAGTGTGCTGACAACAAAAAACCATACAGGTTTGTATTAAATACAAATTCATCATTGAAACCGGACATCAGATTCATTATGATAACAAATAATGTGCTTTAATGAACAAATTATCCTGGTCCTCTCTGGGCAGTTGTAAACTGGTACCAGGTTGAACAGTATGTTAACTAATGTCTATTAAAATTAAATTACAATTTAAATAACATATCAAAAATGTTAGTGTTTGCTTAAAAAATGATGCATGTCAATAAAACAGCAATTTGGAGTCAAACTTAGTCTTTACAATGCAAATCTACTATCATCTGGAATTCCCTACAGCTGCTATCTACCGATATATATTCTACTGGTGAAAGAATTTCTTTCTTAAATTTTCTTTCCCATCAAATCAATCAAATAGAGTGATGATGGAGTGAATGGTTTCATAACACCAACAGCTAAAATGGCTGATGGCATGCATAACAGGTATAAAACCTGAATAAAAATAGCTATCGATACAAATGTGCAAAGAATTTCATTTCAGGAAATATAATTCCATACTGTGAAGTGCATAAATAGAACTATTTGTGAAAAATGTCTTTAAGTTTCAGGTTGACAGACTATTTCATTGATAAAAAGCTTCATGATCTGCTGGTATGCACAATCTTGATATGGCTAAAATAAATTGTACAAATTCGTTCCACTGCAATGTAAATACAGTGAATTTTGTGTGTGAATACTTAACTCACTGAAGTGTCAATACCAGCAGATCACAAAAGTGTGTATACACAAATGTTTGTCAACATAAACTACAAGTGAAAGTTATCCACAAATCATATACATGATGACCTGAATATATCTAAGAGCAGTTTCTATTATTAAGAAAGTTTTGCATTGTATTTTGTGAACAACAAAAAATAATATTCAAACCAGATACTCAAATTTTGACAAGGCCCACCTTGCACGATTAGCTTAAGTAAAAATGTAATACCGGAAAAAAAGACATGATATAAATATTACATTTCAGTCGAGTTAAAAAAAACATGTAAAATGAAAATGAGATAAATCAATGCAGGATCAGAAAGCAGTAATAGCAAGTCAATTAATAACATTTTGTGTGTATTAGAATTCAAATGTCAAAACATGTCATTACAAAAATTAAAACATGTTACTTACTATTGACGATATCTTTTTTTTGAGAATGAGAATCCTAGCTGTTAAATGCCTGAATTAATCCATCTCTACCACTAAAACTTCCTGGTACGAACTGTGTTCAACCAAAAATAAACAAAAGTGTTTGAGATGCTTTTTGTTTGGCAGATGTTTTCTTATGGACAGCAGACAACAATTAATCTCAAAATTGATCACGCTGTTCATCAGAAACTGTCATTACATCTGTTTATCTGAAGTCAGAATTTAATTTCAACAAAAACATGCAGGATATGCACTTGGAACATTAATTCTCCCTTGATCATTATTCTCCATGGATTTCTCCATAGAATAACATTCTCAGTAAAAACAAAACTCTATCAGATCTTTTGAAATTGTTCCAATACATTTAGTTTCCAAACAGTTGGTTACAAGTTCTTATAGTCGGACACATCTCACACTGTGCCCTGCTGTATCTGAGCATATAGCTGAGCCCCATCGGCACTTCCGTCCATGGGCTGCTGCATAACGTACTGTACAGTACCATCCTGGTCCACAATGGCATGCGTTGCATTCTCCCCACCGTCAGCAGTCTGGACAATGATGATTGTCTCCTGTCCACCCTCAGTCTGCAGAGTAGTCAGTCCCTGTCCAGCCAACAGCTGAGCTGTGTCACTGACCACGGCTGTTGTGTACGCCCCGTCAGCCCCAGACACTGTCACATAGGTCTGTCCGTCACCAACATCTTCCTCCAGATGTACATTCTCAACCTAAAAGAAAACCAAGCAGATCAAAATCATATATCTCAACGTGAATCAACAGACCGGCTTATCAAATGTTTTTTAAACAGGAAAATATTCAAGCTATGTAAAAAATATTATTTTAAAAAAAAAGGACATCTGGGAGATTTATGTCAAAATAAATACGAGAACATTGACACGTCAGGTTTGGCCGTACTGAATGTCAGACCATCAATATTTATTCAGTCACATGATTATCATGTTACAATTTTCCAGAAAGACGTTGTGCAGTTGACACTTGGTCAACAATATTTTTCTTTACCATACCATGGGTATGGAATATTCTCTACTCCTTATGGATTCTCTACTCCTAACTGATTTTGCTCATCGAACTATCAAAGCTGATAGCTTATCATTGCAGCATAAAACTGGCCAAATATGTGCCTAGGCCTCTTCGTTATTCGCAAGTCATTTTTAGAAACAGATGACAAAGAAAATCAAAGCCACACCATTACATCAGCTCACTTGACCTTTGAGCAGGTGAGTTAAAAAAAGAGTAAATTTCCTTTGCAAAAGCAATTTTGAAATTAATCAGGAATTTTAAAAGATTTGTTGAAATATCTGAAATATACATTAAACATTAGTACTTACCTGTGCAACTGCAACCTGTTCATCCAAATCATCGTCATCTAGTTCATCATCCGAGTCCTCAAGCTCAAACTTGCGAATGATGGCCTGTGCAGCCTCCCCAGCGGTGACGTGGACCTTTCCAATGTGTTCCAGCAGGAGCTTCTTACGTTTGAAAGTCTCCTGGCACATGTCACATTGGTAGGGCGACAGCTTTTTGTGTACCAGTTGGATGTGGGACATGAGATTGGATTTGTTGTTGAAGCAACGTCCACAGTCTATGCATTTATGTGGCTTCTCCCCTGTGTGGATCAGCATGTGGCGATCCACATGGTACTTCTTGGTGAAGCGCTTCTCGCACACTGAGCAAATAAAGATCTTTTGGTTAGGAGATTTCCATCCCTCATGAACACGCTTGGTGTGACCAATCAGGGCTCCCAGTGTCTTGAATGCAGCTTTGCATGTATTACAGAGATACTGTCTTGTGTGTAGATGCATGCCCTTAATATGGGTGTTAAGGTTTCCACGGAATGCAGACGAGTAATCACAATGAGGACACTTGTATGGGCGGCGACCAGAGTGCACAGTACGCATGTGGGAGCTCATACCGGTTTTGAGAACCACTTTACCACAGATAGGACAAGGGATCTGCATGCGGTTCTGCTGGTGGAGTTCTTGGTGGCGTTTGATATTCTTAGTGGTTTTGCCACATTCTTGACACTGCTCACCATCTTCTTCTGCACCCTGTGTCGACACTTTCATTATCTTTTCCCTCCACTTGGCATTCCTCATCTCCTCCTCATAGTCTGTCTCATCCCTGTGCTTGCCTTTGATGTGTTTCACTAAGCCAATAAAGGCTTTATCACAGAAGGGACAATTCAAGGCCTCCTCTGTATTTCTTACTGACCTCCTCTTTGGTTCCAGGTCTTCAAACATCCCCACATCGTCTTCCTTCTTTTTCCTTTTTCTTGGAGATTTCTCCTCTCCATTCACATCCACTTCCATTCCTAGTGGTCCAAATTTCTTTTTCTTTAGTTTAGGATCAGTCTGAGTTAGAACTGACCTCTTACCAGGCGACTCCTCAATGGTTTCCACCTCAATAAAAGGTACAGCTGATGCACTGGGACCACTAAGGGAAGATTCCATTGGTTCATCCTCGTCAATTTGGTCAATATTATAGATGTCTCCCTGATCTTCTCTTACTATGACTGTCTTCATTTTCATTTGTTTGTCCTCCTCCATAGGCTCTTGTTTTACTCTTGGTATGATGATTTTGCCCGCCTCGGTAGATGCGTCAGACATGGTCTGTACACTTTCACTGTTTTTATAACGTTTTCTCACAGGCATCTCCACTTCAGCTACTTCTATACCTTCCTCATCCTCATCATCTTGAGCTTCCTCTTCTGCCCCCCTTCCACGTTTCTTAGTGACAGGAGTGACAGTTGCTGTTGCAGCAGGTGTTCTTCTTGTTTTTTCATCCTCTTCTTTCCTCTTTCCCTTTCCTTTCTTTCCTGGGGACTTTGCTACCTCTTCCTCAATCTCATCCTCAACCTGTTTTCCTTTACCTGACCTTCGTCTAGATTTGTCAGATTCTTCTTCCTCTGCAAGTTTACCTCTGGTGACTGTGTCTTTGCCTTTACCCTTTCCTGCTGATGGTGTTTCTGCTTTAGCTGGTGTACCAGATTTTGAAGGTCGTCCTCGTTTCCTCTTAACTTCAACAACCTCCTCCTCCTCCTCTTCCATTTCTTCCTCCTCTTCTTCTTCCACCTCCTCCTCCTCTTCTTCTATCTCAACAACTTGTTCCTTTTTTGGCCTACCTCTTCCCCTACTCTTTGGTGTAGGAGTTTCTTCCTCTTCTTTACGAGGTCTTCCTCTCTTCTTTGGCTCACCACTTGATACTGGTGTCGCAACCTCTTGTGATTTACTCTTTCTACCTTTAGGAGTTGAAGCAGGTTCCTCTACTTCATCTTCTTCTTCTTCTTCATTCTCCTCTTCCTCCACTTCAACCTCTTTCTTTTTTGGCCTTCCCCTTCTTCCTGGTGTTTTGACTTCTGGAGTCTCCTCTGTTTTAGCATCTTTAGATGGACGTCCTCTTCCTTTAGGTTTCTCAGACGTTTCAGGTGTGTCAGTAGTTTCTTTGGCTGGTCTACCTCTCCGACCACTCTTTGGAGGCTCTGGTGTTTCTTCACTTACCTCCTGCTTGGAACCCTTTGCTGGCCTTCCCCTTCCTCGTTTTGTTTCTGGTGTATCTGAAGCTGGAGTTTCCTTGGCAGGTCTACCTCTTCCGCGTTTTGCTTCAGGTGTCTCTACTTCAACATTACTCTTTCTGCCTTTTGTTTTCACCTCAGGGGTGTCAACAGCATTTGCAGACTTCCTGCGTGATTTCTGGGCAAGAATAGCAGCAGCAGCAGCCTCTTCTGCTACTTTTGATGGTCTCCCCCTTCGTTTTGCTGGAAGTTTTTCTTCTTCAACTTCCTCTTCTTCCTCTGGTTCTTCATCCTCTTCTACATCCATCTCTTCCTCCATCTCTTCCTTCTTTTCTTCCTCTTCTTCCTCTTGTTCTTCCTCTTGTTCATCCTCTTGTACTTCCTTAGGTTCTTCATCTTCCTCAGGCTCTTCGTCGTCTTCGTATTCATCATCATCAGGTCCTGGTAGAGGCTCAACCTCACCCTCATCGTCACTATCATCATCAACATTGTAAGTTACTGCTACAGTTCCCCCATCATCACATTTTAGAGTTTCTATTGTGGCACCAGTATTTGGATCTATCACTGATGCTGTGGGAGTATCCATTTTCTCAATCATATTATCTTCTTCACTCATTTCTTCTTCATCTTCTACAATTTGCTTTTCTTCATCTTCAAGCTCCTCTGGTTCCTCCTCATCTCCCTCCTCTTCAATTGCATCCTCTGTATTTAACTGAATTATCTTAACATCTTCCTCTTCTATAAGTTCATCTTCCTCGTCGACTTCCTCTTCCATTTTTTCCTCCTCCACATCCTCATTTTCCTCCACTAATTCTGGAGAAGGCTCCACATTCTCCTGTTTTTCCTCTTGCGCAGGAGTGACTGGTCTTGTTGTATCTGGGACAGACTCTACAGTTTCCATTACATGCTGTTCCAGAAGTACTGGCTGTGCCTCCTCTACAGTTTCTTCTCCAAGTGGGATGCATGTCTCGGGTTGGATGACAGCCTCTGTTACAGCCTCTTGTACGTTTGAATTGGATTCTACTAGTGTTGTTTCAGGCTCTTGTACACTGGCATAAGATTCTACAGGTGCTACGTCTCCTGAGTCAGCAGTCAAAATATCCTCCTCTACTTCATCTTCCCTTTGTTCTGCAGCCAATATCTGCAAAAATACATAAAGTAGGTGGTAGATATAATCAGATGCTTTTTAAAGAATTTTTTTTCAGTCATCTTTATATAAAGCAAGGCAACAAACAAGCTTTAAACAATGTATTTAGCACAAATATTCATATTTTCTATCCTTTTACAAAGAAGTGGTGGACTTTCAATAGAATGTCGTTTAATCTCCTAAGGATATACACATTTTGAAAATGTTATTCTAAAGAAATAGTTGAATTTTGGCAAAAAGCAGTATGTTTCGGTGCAGACAGAATAAATTAAAAACACTAGTCATTTAAATTATAATTGTTCTCTAGAGATATATATATATATATATATGGTAGCATGCTCACTATTTTCTCTTCCCATGATATTAACTTTTTCTCCCACATATCAATATCATTAATCTTATATTTGCATTGATTATTCTCAAACATTTCAGGGGTTACCTACAACCAGGAATATGTCCTGACAAAATTGAAGGCTCTGTACCTGCCACCTTGAAGATGATATAAAAAGACTAGGTTTTCTCCCACCCATCACAGGTGTCTCACGTTTTAGCCGGGAAAGATCAGCTTGTCACCCCTTAAGGGGAGACAGCCTCTTGCCGATTAGCACGTGTTCAATTGTTCATCTGTAATTGAGACGTCATCATAAGTGAATGACGATATGCAGACCCCACGTGTTTTTGCTTACAAACATGGCAGACTACTGTCGGTGGAGTTGTTGTGACAGAAATAATAGGCTGGGAGAAAAATAATCATCCCCTATCTTGAGGGTGTAGCAGAGAAATCTCCAACCCAGAGAGTCGGGAGATTTTTCTGTCACACCCTCAAGGTAGGGGAACATTCTATTAATCCTTTGATGTACATCAAAAGAATCTTTAAGGAGAGGGGTTCCAATCACAACACATTTCAAGCGTCACATGTTTAAGTGTATGTTTATATATAATATTTATCCACTTACACTTGTGGCACCTGATCAGCTGTGTTGTGATTGGAACCCCTCTCCTTACATTGCCATATGCTATACCTATCATCCTGCTTCCACTCGGATTTGAGCGTCCCACTGATCTACCCATCTATAGCTCACACGATATTGGCTATACCGTTTTCATTTAATTAAACAAATCTTGTAGCACTGTAACAGTAAAACTGACTGGATTCAAGGACTGTTGGTTTTCTATAATCTTCAAAGCCAAAGGTGTCAGACTTACGATTACTCATTTTTACCCCACAGAAGCCAATTAATTAGCTAAATGTGTACCTGCGATTTTGTCACAACATATTCTAGGGCTTCGAGGACGCAAGTTAACATAACCCATGGAATTTCGAGGATATGTACTGATGGGCTGTTAAGACTATATCAATAATCATGTTCTATTTTTCCATTTATTAATTTCCACATACTGCTTGAATATCGACGTTCCATAGTCAAAGCACTATTTATCAATGCTTTGTTCGGAAGGACACTGCCATTAATACTGCACAAGTTTATAAAATGACTCACTTCTTCATTCGCCTGTTGGACAGCTGCTTCAACGGCACCATTACTCTGTATCACCTGAAGTCCATCTACAAAACAGCAGGTCATATAAATCTTATTGTTCTGTTCATCATTTCTAAACCAAAAACTTACATAATATCTTGAATCAGAACTTGGTAAATAAAGTAGTCTTTTCTAAAAATGGAGTCCCAAGCAAGTGATAAATTTAATTTGCCAACACTTCACACATAGGAATATAATCATGAGACCAATCTGCCAATGTTTCATGTCCCTTCCAAAGTTTTTGCTTTAATACCAGGTTCATTGTTAAAACATAGAGTATCTCTTCCAAAGTTGCAAAGATTTTTTTCCAGGAAAAAGCTGGATAGATCTCTGGCTACCTCCAAATAATTGAACACTAACACAAGACTACTCTGACTGTCTGTCAACAGAGATGAAGCGATTTGTGACCTATAAAGCTGAGGTCACCTCAACGCAAAGTAATCACAGAAGCATAACACAGTAGCTGGTAGGTAAGCAACTTCTAAAATTTCAAAATACAGATTTATTGTCTTTTTAAACCAAAATATACATATTTTTTAACAATTAGGGTTATTCCCTTATTCTACCTGTACTGTACAGACATTGAAATAAAAACAAGAGGCCCATGGGCCTTAACGGTCACCTGAGTCTATAGTATTTATTTTTGTTGTTGAAATATGTACCAATTTGAGTAAAAAATAGTATAATGTTAACTTAACTTTGTCAGGACCATGAGCTGATCATTCCTAGACCAATTTTAAGTGAGATCGGCCTATTAGAACTTAGTAGCAAAATAGCGGCCATGGCAGCCAAATTGTATTTCTGATTGACCCGAAAAATAACAACACTTTGTCAGGACCATGATTCGATCATTCCTACAAAGTTTCAGTTCAATCGGCCAAGTAGATCTTTACTTTAAGTTTGAAATAGTTTACCAAAATGGCAGCTGTGGTGGCCATATTGGATTTCTGATCGACCTGAAAAATAACAACACTTTGTCAGGACCATGAGTCAATCATTCCTACAAAGTTTCAGTTCAATCGGCCTAGCAGAACTTGACTTTAAGTTTGAAATATGTTTTCAAAATGGTGGCCGTGGCGGCCATATTGGATTTATGATTGACCTGAAAAATAACAACACTTTGTCAGGACCATGAGTCGATCATTCCTACAAACTTTAAGTTCAATCGGTCCAGCAGAACTTGACTTTAAGTTTGAAATAGGTTTTCAAAATGGCGGCCGTGGTGGCCATATTGGATTTCTGATCGACCCGAAAAATAACAACACTTTGTCAGGACCATGAGGCGATCATTCCTACCAACTTTCAGTTCAATCGGCCCAGCAGAACTTGACTTTAAGTTTGAAATGTAAAATGTTAACGGACGACGGACGACGGACGACGACGGACGAAAACGGATAGCAATAGGTCACTTGAGCTAAAGCTCAGGTGACCTAAAAATTATATTGCAAAAAATGACCTATATATAAAGCTCATATCTCAAAAGACAACACTTTATAAAGCACCTGATGAAATGTTCAAGGATACCATTTAAATGCAGGTAAATGCAGCTAAAATCAAATACCAGATAAATTCCAACATGTTGTGTTATATTGTTATTTAAATAAACCTGTCAGTCTTCATTTTCTGTCTTGGTAAAAAATACTGACGGAAGGGAGGTAATTCTACATTCTTGTTTATTTACATTTCAATTTTTACTCCTCACCTAAAGTACATGCAATACATAAGCTCCCCTATTCTTTGAATAGGATAGGTAAAAGTTTGTAAATGTGAAAAGTTGACAAATACAAAAGTGAACAAATATTGCCTAGACCCACTGTACTTTGGAATACTTTAGACATGGCTATATCTTGGTTCCAGTCATACTAAATCTTCTGCTGCAAAATCGTCTTCATACTCATTTAGCATTCACTAACTTTCAACTTTTATGAATTATTTTAACCACAAACTAAGCAAAAGTAGGATTTTTTCAAAACCAGAATAACAATATTGACAACATGTGTCAATAAAGGTATAAATTCATGTCGTTGTCATAGGTTTTTAACAGTTTTCATATCCTTAATTGGCTTTTTTTCTATTAATTGTATTTAATACAAGGGAACACAAGTTGAATCTTTGCTGCCAAGATAGAGAAAAATACAAAGGCTATACACTAACGTAATTTCAAAATTCCCCTATTATACTTTAATAAATATTGTGTAATAGAAGGTTGCAGATGACAAAATCTTGTCACTTAATACATTTCTAGGTACACATAAAAAGGTCAACATTAGACTAACCAAATTTCAATCACCCACATTTTGTACAAAAATTTGTTGGAAATTTCTGGAAGCTTTAATCACGAAATGGGCAAGATCAAAAGTTCCTAAAGTACAGTAGGCAAGTCAGTCAGTAAATGTGGCTCAATGTATAATTTATACCTGCTGTTACATGAAGAACTTGCATATGAGAAATATCAGCTTCTTCTGGAGCTTCCTCAGAGTTATCTCCCTCTACAACCTCAGCCTCCTCCACCATCTCCTCTACCGACTCCTCCACCATGTCCGGGACAACAGGCATTGGCAGAGCCTCCATGTGGTAAGACACCGAGTCCATTGACAGACCTCCCTCACACTGACCCTGCTGGCCAGCCTGCTCAGCTATTACATAGCTTGCACTGTCCACCGACTCACCAGCTGTGAAAAGTAAATTGTTTATAATACTGTCCGACTTTCTGTAACTATATGTGGATACGTAGCCCTCGACAAATGTAGCCTCAAAATTGATGTCAAGTCCATTTATTTGAACTAATTGATAGTTCTTCATTCTAAAAAGCAATAGAAAAAATACTGTAAATGAAGCTTTTGGGGTTTATAAGAAAAATCTTGTTCGAAGGAAAAACTGACTGATATGATACCACACCATGTCAGGTTTAGATGTGTATCCTGTATCTATCTAAATAAATTACCCTTTAAATCACCCGATACCCCGATATCAGTTCGCCACTTTGTTGTAAGTTTTGTAAATTCTGTATATTTGCCACTCAGAACTAAATAGATCCAGAATTTATTACTTCATATGCAGTACCAGAGAAATCGTAATATGAGTACATATAGCAAGTGTGATGGGTAACATATCTTTGATATTAAAGGTGTAGTTTGAAAGGAGCAGCACATGGTACATTTCATATTTATCACATACCCGTTGAATCTTGTTATAGTAATACAAGTAATTTTCAGACCATAAAATACAACGTTCTGTATTGCACATGTAAAAAAATATCAAAGTTTATGAAATCTTTGTATCGATCTCTACCAAATACGGAAGGTATGTCATAAAAGGAAAACCACACACTTGTGTGTTTTTTTAATGAATCAGAAAGCACTCATCTATTGCGTGGACGTATAATATATTCGTCCGCGCAATAAACTCGTGCTTTCTGATTCGTTAGAAAAACACGAAGTGTGGTCTTGCATATGTATCATTATTAAAAGGAAGTTTAGCCTTACCATGGAAATTAAGCACATCCTGATAGCAATGTGGCAGGAGGCAGGACACAAATTATATCTATGCAGGGTTGGGTACTACTCTTCGTGTACTAAATACAGTAAATTAGTCACATAAATGTAGGCACACTACTAAAGCAGCCAATGGTCAATTAAAAATTCAGAAACTTATTCAGACCACAATGAATTTCCTTTTGCAGTATTTTGTCCAGAGTACTTAGTTTTATCACAATCATATACTCTAGAATTACCTGCAACATGTACCACTTGAGTGGTGGCATTTTCCGGCTGGACTTGAGGTTCAGCCATGATTACAGCAGGCATCGTGCTACTGACAGCTTCAACTTCACTGTACTGGGCCAGACCATCGGCATCAGTTGTGAGGTCCTCGGAGGTATAGATCACCACACCAGGCTCAGGCTCCAGGGTCGACTCAGCCACCGGGTCTGCCATCACTATCTCAGCCACCGGGTCAGCCATCACTATCTCAGCAACCGGGTCTGCCATCACTATCTCAGTTTGCTACAAATATTTGAAATTGTTTCATATGTGATAATTATTGTCAAGATACAGTCTTATTCAGACTCTTGATATCTAAACTTGATGATTTCCCAGTACAAGTGACATTTAATATAACATTTCTACTTTTGTTTGTTGAAAGTAATTATAACATTTCATTAAACTATAAAACATTGGGCATTCTAAGTTAATTCACTTTTGTTTTGTTATGTTAAAGCACTCTTTTTGTCCTTAGACGGGGACTGAGGGAGTGACTGATTGTACCGATGCATCAGGCAGAACAAATCTAGGTGCGTTGGCTTTCGACTCTTAAACTATGTACAAGTGTGTATATATGTTCATTAATGGCACTGTATAATAATATAAAGGTAGGCAAAACTGAAGTTTTATGCAACATTCTTACAAAGATTATAGAGACAGAATTTCGGGCTTTTAGTTTAAGAGGGAGCTTATCAAAAATTAGTGAAAAAAAATCTATACTGATAAGAATAACTTGTCCACTACAAACGTCCAAACAGATCTTACAACTTGGTCTGTAGATGCCTCCATGGAAATTACTTGTTCCTCTTCTACCACAGACTCCCCCTCCTGTGGGACAGGATTGTCCATCTAAAATAAAACATTTATTTTAATACTTTTGATTAAAGTACGGTATAATTAGTTATCTTCATCAGCAAATGCACGATTTTGAGACATGATATTTATTATCTGCATAATTATATATATGGTATACATAATTCATATTTGATTATAATTTCTATTTGCTTGTTGGAGTTAGTATGTATATATATAGTCAAGGTTCAGTTTCCCCTAAACATCAATAATAACGATCAACATATATTATAATGAGATGCTTAAGATACACTGGAGCTAGGCTATCAGTTGGCCTGGGATCTCCTTAATTAATTTCTCCTTCTTTCTTAACACAGGGCTTAGCTTGCAACTGACTGACTCCTGCCACATAGACACTTATAAATGTTTACCTAAAGCAAGAGCAGATAACTCTGTAATACTTTAAGACGGAATACGTACAGTAATGTATTTTCCAATTTTGTGTTTTCAAATATATATATATATATATATTATGGTCGTTCAGCTTCCGACTGACCCACATTTCAAAACAAATGTTTGGTCATGATTAAATAGTAAAAATTAATGTGTTCTTTAAAACGGATTTCTGTAATTCAGCGCATTTTATATATATTATTCTCAGTATATATAAAACCAAAAATTGTAAAACTCTATTTTTCTTTCAATAAATGAATGTGTTTTAATGTTGCACAACAAAATACACATATTCACCAAGAATTATGTTGGAAATTATGTACATACAAATTAAAATTGTAGTATATATATATGTTTAAGAAGAAATAACATTCATGTGCAGAATATTACATTAAAATTTTCAAATTCACACCTTTGCTGCTATTTATTCCAACAGCCAGCCAGTATGCAGTGATGTATCATCTCCTTACATTTAAATGACCTTCACTTTAGCTTACATATTTCAATTTTCAGATAAAATGTTCATGCTTGCGCTCTTAATAAAACTACCAATTGAAGCCATCATGACAAAACTGTCCATGAAAATATATTGATTGACAAATTAAACTTGTCAATGAAAGTTATGCCCAAATTATGATTCAAATACAAGAACGATATACATGTATGTATCCTTTTGATTTAATATGTATATTGCCATGACCCTGCTCTTCAAGAGCACTCTGAATTGATCTGCTACATTGATAACAAAACTTGGGATACCAATCAGGGTATCGGGGATTTTTTTAGGGGCAAAAATAAAGCAACTGTACCAGTTAATCACCTGTTTACAAAAAAATAAGTGTTTTAATTTGTCTGAATCTATTGTATTAGATGCATGTTACACAAAATGCAATCAATCAAAATTAATATAAGTTGTTTTGTTTTATTAGAATCAGTTGAAAATATGTATCCATTCAGAATATTTTGTCTGGTCACTGAATAAAGCCTTTTCCAAAATTTAATATTTCAGTTATCATGTAATAACTTGAACAGTAATTCAAAGGAAACATTAAATACAACATGCTGAATTTATTTCATTTTCAATGTTTTTTTTATTTTTGTTTCTTTACAAGTAAATGTGTTAAAAAATATTTTCATTTATGTTCTTAATTTGTTTTATAATATGTATGCAACTAGACATTAGATTAAGGATATTTTTGTATTAAATAATTACTGTTTTTCACGGGGACAATCTCCGGAACATTTAAATGATGCAATAAAATTTAGGGATGATCATCAATGGCAGGTTTTTTTTTAAAATAAATACACAACTTAATAATATCTAAACAGTCTTTTCTCTGTTCAAGTGCCCTTCTTTCCAACTTTCATGAGAAAACACTTAATTATCAAAATCACATTTTTCATTTATAATCGCACCTCTTATCCCAATATCAGCAACCATGATGAAATTAACCCAAACTCAGACTTGCACCAATATTAATTTAGCATGGTTAAATGCAGTCGCCAATTTTTTAAATATTTTTTTGAGCTCATTCTCAATATGTATGAAATTGTGTAGAACTACAAATTATATAAAGAAATTGTCAATTTTTATTATTCAGCCAAATAAAATTTTGTTTCCTATTTGCTCCAAATTGTCAAGAGCTAAAGCATGCAAAATATATAACATGTATGATGTAACGTCAGACAGTAAGCATATTTTATAATGTCATAATGTAAAATCTAATTTAAGACTGATGATCATACCAGTTTTAAGCATAAGTGGAAACTGTTTAATAAAGACAACAGTTATTATATTTAATTGATTTATTAAAGTTGCCATTGATGCATTTCAATGTGGTGATCCATTAATTTGCCGATGTTTATTTTAACACTCCCAATCACCGATTTCAAATGACATTAATTTGTGTGCATACATATCCAGATTTATTTGATAAGACCCATCTCCTTTCATAATATTAATGATTGAAAGTAGGCCTATATAGCTACCGATCATATCTGTTGTGTTCGATAACGTTAGATGCTGGATACACCAATATGATTGAATCAAGTATGTCCAGCACCTGTGGTAGGAACCGATCTATTTATGAATATTATATATGATTAGGTACTTGTATTCAATTTTAAAACGCAGCAATGCAAGTGTTTGCGTTTTAAATGCTGCATGCAATATGCAGGAAACGATGCAGACTTTTATTGTCGAGTCAGCTCGACATAATACACGTAGTCACATGATCTAAACACTCAAGATTTTGACCTATGACCTGCGACAAAAACGTAATAAATCTGAATATATTTGTCTTTACATTTTTAATATGAATGCATTAATTCGCTAAAAATGCATTTTCTCGTTTTGCACTGCTTGATATCAACGAAACAAATTCATTTCAGGGGAACTTACTCCAATCAAAGGCAGACACATTCATTATGTTCATAATGAAATGCCGCTCCATTGGGCACTTTGTCATAAATCCGCCATTTTGAAATACGAATTATGCTAACAGATTGTCGATGGTTTTCCATGATTTCTACATATCTAATCTGAATTCACCAAGTCGTTTCTGGAACGACACTATCGGTCAACATTTTGGAGTACTTATGCGTGCCCCCATACCCGAAAATTAAATAAATTGTCGCCCCTGTTTACTTCAAGGGCAGTAACTGAAAAACAGGCCATTTTTAGTTATCGCCCGTTGTCTTTCTTCCCCACTAAGTTAACGACGGTAAAACTTACCTAGAACGTGATGGCAGTCAGATTAAGACCTATGGAAATTGATTTGAGACCACAGATTACAGTCTGTATATTCTAAAAGTCCAAATTTTTCTTTTTACAAAGTGATCTTCGATTTTTCAGCCATGAGACCCGGCACGCTTCCTTGCAATCCCACAATGCAACACGACATTGTCGTGAGCTTTCGCGGCTTTCCGTGATGTCATCATCGACACGGTTGTGATTTTTTTTCAAATCGTGAACCAAATTGTAGAATCTTCAGCATCGTAGGCTAACAGACATGACATCGTTGCAATAGTAATTCCAACAATTTTTCATATAGCATGATATGCCCATTTTCATATTTGATACATATTGATCAGCGTCCAATCCTTGATATACAAATTACAATTTCTTTACTATACCCAGATCGAGTCGTATATTATATAATACGTCTCTGCTATACCAGACTTGAGAGACCCGTCGAATAGAAATACCTACATACAAATGTATATTCTACTCTGTACTCTTTGTTTGGGCATTGATTTACAGTTCAGATATATATGGAAATCTTTAACCTATATTATCGAGGAATTAGGGAAATAACAAAACTGTTAAGTTGTTAATTGTTATGTTATTTTTTTCTCTCATAAAAACATACATGATATTTTAGTTTCTACACTGAATTAGATCCGCGTACTATCTAAGTCCGTGGTTTCTAATAACATAATTCTGATACAAACAATGCCATAAAAGGAATTTTATCTTCACTGAATTTTACAATTAATGAATTTCAATCCTGTTAGTCCTGATGTATTTCTTTATTACTTTATAACTACCCTAGAGACCGTTAAACAGCTAAGACATATATGTATATATACTACATATAGGTTTTAGCAGTTTAATTCTACCCTACTCAATATATTAATGCTAGTTGTCAGAATTCTGACAAGCACGCTGGCTTGGTACTATACGTTTTTATATCGTTTCTCCATGATGCGGTCTTTTTTAGCAGATTAATTTATATTCACATTTGATGTTACATTATTATTCTTTTTATTTCCTCCAATTTGAAGATTACAGAATAATGCGCACAAATTCACATTACAAAAAAATCATATTAAATACACATAAACACCAAATAACATACATGACATTATGCACACTTAATTACATTGAAGTCATACATTCAATAAATATCGTTAATAAGTGCATATATGATGAGGTAAACATACATATCATATCAAACATTTATATTATTTCTATTTTATTTATATTAATATTTATCAGGGTGTGAGATTATATCTACACACTACCGGTAGTATAATTTGTGCATCTTTTCGACAGCTGCTACTGATTTCAATCTAAATTCATTCATGTCTAATACATTTAACTCATAAGTCACTTGTCCCCCAATTAATATATGAATCAATTCGTGATCTGTCAGAGAGCAGTATACCAGTATCACTAATGTTTTTTCCATAGAGCACCACAACTTGTCCCGTAGGTGTTCATTATAACTACACTTTAATACCATTCCACCAATCGTTCTTTGACATATAATGTAAAACTTGTAATATTTCTCATGTAAAATCTTTCTATAATTTGAATCATGGGCTACATCAGGGATGCTACACTACACATCCCTGGCTACATGTATGATTTACTTCTTACATATTTATCATAGATTACCTTGATACACAGTGTAAAATATCATATAAGTTAAAAAAAAAACTTTAAAAAATAATTTGTCTTAGAGACAGTGATATAAATTATCATAATTATGTACTCGTTATAAAATCCATGATGTTTTTTACTCCCATCCTTCACATGTATGTAGTACCGCATTGCAGATTAAAGACATTTTTCACTCCTTTGGGGTGAGACAACCTAGGTCGGATCTCATCCCGAGGGGAAAGATCCTTAAATTGACAGGGATTGTTTGTGTATTTTGCAACTTTAGAATCTTTTTTCCCCGAGTGTATAGATTCCCTCATCTTAAATTTAATTTGATTATGTCCAAAGTTTAACTATTTCCTTTCTTTTACCCTGTTGACCATGTACGTATTATTTATAATGCAGGTATTCACGTTACGAGGTCAATGGGTTGGTGACGTGACGTTCAATTGTTGAAGTGACGTCATATAATTGTTACAGCTGGGAATGATTCATGCAGTCATTTCCTTCGTTCGTTTTTAAAATGTCATGAATAGAATGTGCGATAGGATTTCCGTTAAATATAAATTAATCGTCACTCGTGTCGTCGAGTGGCACGTTTTCACAAANGGGGTCACCTGTCCCACCAATTGGGTTGTGTCTGGGTACTCCGACATTCCTCCCACATTAAGTATAACTTGTTTCAGAACGTTTGTAAAATAAATAAAGTGTATGTATTCACTCGTGTCACAGATACTTCAGTATTTTCTGTCGCACTAGCGCATTGCGATTATACTAAGTAATCATTGTCACACTCGTAAAATATAAATGGCGTTTAACGGCAAACAATTTCCTTCTAGACCATGTAGTAGATTCTGTTTCGAAGTAATACATAACTGCAGAAACCAAGTCGAAAATCAGATAAATAAAAAAGCTAGAATTTGTATAGAAATGGAGGATGCATTGTACAACAAGTGAACTAATACGTTTATGTACATTAACCTAATACCCATGGGGAACATGCTAAAAAGAGCGTCTTCATTGTAAAGATAGATAACTCCTGTAAATCATTACGTTGTGTGCGAGTGTCGTTGTATGATCATTTATCAAGGTTCAAAGAACCATAATAAACTACAAAATTCAGAGGTCTATGTTGTCACTAATATTTTATCATTAGTCGGTTCTTTATTTGTAACAGCTAGGAGATGGAAATATGCACGGCCAGACTGGGGTTCAAACCTGGAACCCTCGACTCTGTCCAGTTCCTCTACATATTTACTTGGATGTTGTTTTTTTCCAGTTAACGTAACGAGGTGATAAGTCCAAATGCACGACCAGACCGGGGTTCGAATCCGTGACCCTCCGAACTCAAGACGGACGCTCTACGAATTGAGCTGCCTGGTCGTCGACGATCGACCAAGCCAGTTCCTATACATATTTACTTAGATAAAAAAAAATCATGTCAGGGTTAGCTTTCTATTTTTGTCCCCTTAACGTTATGATCGATGTAATCAATTCAGTTGAGCTCAGTAAATTTATCATGGATGGTGAAGCAGCATTTTTTTGTTAATGGTTCATAGCTATTTTTCATGGTTCTGATCAGTAGACACACATTTCATTTTCAAAACATTTTGACATGCGTTTGGTTCAATAAAAGTAACAGTCTTAAATTTGCATAAGCATTTGTTTACTCCGCCTACATTTATTAACGATGACGTCACACAATTGTATCTTGTTCCCAGAAAATTTGCTTAACTACGCCCACATGTATAGTTGACCTCCTGGAAATGTGTCAAGTTCTTACATCAGATTGTAAGGTGATGACGCCAGTTTGCGGGAACGTTAGTGTAGACTCTGAAATTGAAATATTTATATATCCTGGTTGACACCGCTGTTAAGGCTAAGCTCATCATTTTACGTTGTAATAAATTCGTTTGGACCTTAATCCCCTCACAACCTTTGGTGACCTTATCATGATTTAAGTGACCAAACAAGACAATAGCACATACATATATATATTAACTGTAATAAAAACACTGAAATTTTAAAACCCGTCATATCTATAGACATTAAAGACAAACAAATCACAAACATCTTTAATGTTTTTGGTCCACCCGTTGTCAGTATAATGTGACCGGGCGGAATGCTGTGCTTGGTGTCTTTGGCATGGTATTTCAGTGAGATAGCACTATAAAGTCGGCATCAGATCCGCGCTATCACAAGGAGGCAAGCACACCAACACACCCTGTATCCTGCATACACACACGCAAGCACGCATACACTACACTCATGGAAGCACGTCCTTAAATGACCTTAGCTGTTAATAGGACATTAAACAAAATTAAAACAAACTAAATCAAACCTTGTTCTGACATGTTCCTATACAATCCATGGGGATCTGATAATTTGTTAGGGCTATATTTGGACCTAAACTATAAGTTGTTCGGAACAATTTTCGGTAAAAATGCCTCCCCAATGATGATATATAACGAGTAAATATCATTATTGGGGGTGGCATTTTTATCAAAAGCTACATCATGCTGGTTAAGAGCGACACTATATTTGTATCTTCTTATTAATTTTGATCATATCCTAGTGACTTCTTACCGATATAAGACAGGATATATAACACTGAATTTAACCTTAAATCCGGTACGTATACGTACTGTATCAGTGGTCCTCGTATAAATATTGACAGAGGTACAGCTTACGTCTATGACATTTATGTTTTGAGTGGACTACAATGTTAATATTTGATATCGTTGTTATTCTTGTTGCTGCTATTGTGATTGTAATTGATCACATGTTCAGTTATGGGGGGATTTAAGTGCACAAAATAACACTGGGTATTTTGTTTTGACGTAAGACGAAAGGCATAAACATCAACAGAGTGGGAGGCGATCGCCATATTGGGAGGTACGTACCGAATGGAAGAGCGTCGTATTTACAACAGGTGATCAGAAAATACAAGTCAATTCCACACAATGATATCGAATATGATTTTTATTTATTTATTTTTTAATCCAAATAAACCCCACAACAATTCACCAAAATAACAACATTATATATATATGTACAATATAGTATAACTGAGTTTCTGTGGCAGTCCTATCACCATAGACAACATCCACTGTAAATTGACAAGTATCCCGGCTCAGGTTTATTTTTGCTCTTGTTCCGATTTCACACCCTACAAAGATAAAAACAGTTACATCACAATTATATGTTGTCATCCCAAACACACCCACACCCACGCACACATGTACACACACACACACACACACACACACACACTAACTATATATAAATTCCTGTTCATACAGAGATCGGGATTTGAGAACCACATCAACTAATGTGTATGACGATGCCTGGTGAAACATTAAATAATTAATATATTCAAACTTATATACCTCAATTGAATTAAAAAAATTAAACAAGTTTTATTATTTAATGATATATATACATGTACTTGCCTTTGGGAACATGGAAATCTGCAATAGAAATAAAAGCAAAAATGAGATGAACTAAAAACACTATATATACCTTCCAGATATGCTATAACTTATATACCCCCATACCAATGAATATCATTGTATGCATTCTCATTTTCGTTATTTGAAATAACTTAATAGTATATAGGTTAAAACCCCATATATCTACAAACCGTTATATCTCAATGAAGCTTAATAAGTGGTTATTAAAATTAAGAGAGAAACCATTCAGGAAAAAAAACACCAAATACTGATACGCCCATCATCGCTACGCTCTCTGCATCCCTGGAAGATGTCATGGCAAAATTGCATGTACGCGGCTCTGACTAATCGTATGCTGATATGTGTCCTTTGAAGATTATAGAGGAGCGACACCCGACTTCAAAGCCGGATAATTTTACCGTTATGCTGTTTCATGATTCTTTTAGTTTAAACAGTATTTTATTTAGTATATGGCAGTGACAAAATATTACAAAATCAACAGAGAGGATTCGAAAACAAGTACCTAAGTACTTATATTAATTCGGCTCCTTTTTCATGATTCTTTTGAAGAGTGAAACTAGTTTTCTTGTATTATCAACAAAGTTTCGCATTTTGAGCTTTCGATTTTGTCGTGACATATTCCAGGGGAGCAGTACATGTATATCTATTGACATTTGACATTTGCAGCTGACAACATATGCCCTGTACTCCCTCCTGTTTTCCTTAGCNTTAAACAAATGCAATGTAAATGTAAACATTTGAAAAATGTATTAAAATGACAACCAATAATTGTGTGTGTGAGATGTTATGTTATCACAAATTTCATATGTGATAGACATGAACATGTACTTTGCATTGTATAACAAAATTCTGAAAAGAAAACAAACACAAAAAACCATATGTTGTGAATTATTTAACAGTAGTACACGACGAGATGTCATTAACATCTGAACAGTCTTTTTCTTTTTTTTTTTGAATTTTCACACTGAATGGATATAAAAGACAATTGAACCCCTATTGCAGGAACAAAAACATAACATTTATAATACAGAAGACTTTATCTATTTAGAATATACATAAGCATCAGCATTCTCACTTACCAGGCACAGCGTGCAGGCCAGTATAAAACAAGCAGCGCCGGGAACGAACACTTTCAGGGGCAGATCTGTCACAGGCCTAGGTGGGGCGCCATAACCTCTCTTAGGGATAACGGGAAGCACGGATTTCCCTGAAATGTTACACGGGACGATGAGGTAGTGATGCAAAATTGTGTTAGTTTACATAAATAAAGTGTGATGACTGGTTTTTGTAAAATTAACTCTGTACTCTTTGTTTTCTGTAAGAATGCTGTACATGTATACGTTTTGATTGCGTACTAGCTATGCTTTCTCTAAGCACACCCTATACCTTTGGCCTTTGGTTTCTGTAAGAATGCTGTACATATATACGTTTTGATTGCGTACTAGCTATGCTTTCTCTAAGAATACCCTATACCTTTGGCCTTTGGTTTCTGTAAGAATGCTGTACATATATACGTTTTGATAGCGTACTAGCTATGCTTTCTCTAAGAACACCCTATACGCCTTTGATTTCTGTAAGAATGCTGTACATATATACGTTTTGATTGCGTAATAGCTATATGCTTTCTCTAAGAACACCCTAAACGCCTTTGGTTTCTGTAACATTATCTTTATATGCCTTTGCTTTCTATATCTTAAACCGTGTACAATTCAAGTCATTTTTGTTTATTATAGTGTCATACATCACAATTACATCGTACAAGTATATCGTTACACAGTATAAAAAATATATTATATATAATATATATACAGTAGTTACATAGCAGGGATCAATCATCTTAATGTAAAAACTTTATATCATATTTTTCTCTCTTCAAAATGGTTTCTGTATGAATACTATTGTATATATTTGGTTTCTGTAAAAATACCATTAAATGCATTTGGTTTCTGCAAGAATATACTATTATGTGCCTTTAGTTTCTTTAACCGAATACATTTCTTTGGTTTCTGTCAGGATACTGTGTACTGTTTTAACTGGTTACTGTAATGTATGTGACAACTTTAAGTAGCAAAAAAACCCACCTGTTTATTATGTTTGTTTAAAATTATTCTCAAAAGCTTACTAGTGCCTATTTGTTATTACTATATAATCTATATATTATGAACACCGTCCGTTTTTAATATTCCTCGTCTTCTTTTTTTCTGGTCCAAGTTTCTCCTCTCTTTACGATTCACAAACTTACTAAAAAAAAGGGTGTTTCGATTCTATAATAGCGCGTTTTGGATAAATTTGGAATGTTGTTATTTTCCTGCAAATCGACAGGCGCTTATGATGTCAATTACGGTACCACCAGTGCGTCCTATGTAGAGTCGTGTACTATTTCTGATTCTCCTTTATTGTCTCACAAGAAAACAAGGATGCATGCATGTAGCTGGCCTGACGTTAATGCTTAGAACGTCCGTACCCTTCAAGGGTTAAGGTCAAGGTTCAGGGGTCATTAACCCTTCGGAAATGGTTACTATATATCTTAACAGCACAAAACACTTATCGATAGCCAGAGAAGAAGAAAATCAACCAGTAAAATCAAATTATGCACTCCCAACTATATTAATTTAGTTCGGTAATACATCATTGCATTTCCAGACAAATGTTTGAAACAGTACATTAAATTTCAAAGAACAGACCTACATGTATGTACCAATAATATTAATTTTAAAAGTATGCCGTTTGTAAACAAATTCTTGAGATAATTGATAAATATACGTTTAAAGTAGATCTGGTAAAACAGATGATTCACACCAGGAAGTCAATATACCTAGTTTTAATCACACTGGCTATATATAGGGTTCGGTGCGGGAATCTAGCTAATTTCGTAATAATTCAACATCTTTAAGTTTGTTCATGCCAGCGACACAGGTACGGCAGTGATGACTATTTTTGCAAGGAAACCTCTTCGAAATACAGGATAAAACACAGAGTGAACGAAACCATTGCATACTTAACCCTTTCACCCCTATGTAACTTAAGTAGACTCTACCATGCATTGATATGAAGGAGCCCATTATGGTCTACAGTGTTGAAAGGGTTAACCAATAGAAGTGTAATGTTTATATACTGAACATACCTAATACACCTGTAAGTAATAACATACCGCGGTATCTGTATGAAACACCATGCCATCCCGTGTATACAACCTACTGTATCGGGTCATAGGCAAGCCATACATTCATGTGTGTATATAAAAGAGTTGTGTTTTTTCTTTGCGTTTTATTTTCATTTTCTACTTCATAATTCATATAGCCGATTGAATTATTTTTTGTGTAGATAGGATATCGGTAGTAATATACCTAGTAGTATAACTTGTTTATAACAGATAGGTTATTTTCATTTATGTACATGTATACGAAAACATGTTTGAAACGGAGTAATATAAGAGAGAGACAGAGGGAGAAAGGGATGGGGTAGGTGGTTGAAAATGTCAAGGGTTAATGCTGCATCGACAGAGGGACACCACAGGGACCTGGTAATTTGTTACAGAGGGACACCACAGGGACCTGAGAATTTGTAACATAGGGACACAACAGGAACCTGAGAATTTGTAACAGAGGGACACAACAGGGACCTGAGAATTTGTTACAGCTGTATGAGACCGATTTTCGGTAAAAATTCCACCGAAAGTCGATCTTAACCCCTAAAACATGTAAAATTCCTACGAACGCATTAGCTTAGCTCCAAATATATCTGTGAGAAAATCTCAGGTACCTGTGAGGGATACCTGACATGCTATATAAATATATACTGTGACGCCAATGGTCCAACTGTCCGTTTGCACACATATTGAAATCGATATGACACTGCGTCGTCAAACAGATTTTATTAACATAATTAATCTAATAAATCTACGCTTACAGGAAACAGAAATCATTTATCCTATTCTTTTTATTTCATATTATTTTTGTAAATATTTGCTGGTGTTGAACTTAATTTAACTCCGACATGAGTCGAAATTAAGACAGACTTTTATAAAGGCTTTCCTGTTTTTAAGTTAGGGAACTATTGCTTTTCGACGTCCAGAAAAAAATGGCGTCTATGTTAATTTATATATCTTTATCGATTTTCCGTTCGCTAGACCTTCTGACATTTATATGATCTTCATACCGATACATTGCATTTAACTACATATGTATCAGATTCAGATTATTTTATTCCTTGTGTAAGACACATCGGAGAGTAGACATACGATGACGTACAAATAGTACAGTATATTACAAATGTACAATGATACATGTATACAATGATAGTCGAATACAATATGATGTATATTGTGCAATGTGTACCTCAAGCTCCACAGTACTGTGTTCGTTATTTGTCAATATTGATACAATCATCAACATGATTAAATTGGGTACTTAATATAAAAAATATACACCTACAAATACATTAATTCTTTTTAATTGTTTTACATGTGTGTCACGGACTATTACTATTGTTATCATTCTACTTATCTTACCTGATACAATGACATTGGGTTTCCTTGAAAGTGTCGAAATATTTCTGGAGAGGACCCATACTCTGTGCCAAACTCGATTCATGGCTTTACCTGATCCGACCGTGCTGTTCTGAGGAGGAAATGCTAGAATACTAGTAGTCCTTGAAATGCGAGCCGAGTCAGGGGAGTTAATAACTGTAATGAACGAGTGGGAGGAGAGAATGCTACAAGTCACGTACGCCATATACACCCGATAAACAACGCTATCACACTCATGTACATATATTTTTTTCCCGAGTTTAAATTTTATATCAGATTAAACTAAAACATAACCCGTTCACATCTATCAAAAATACCGGTAAATAAGCCAGAATATTTAGTAATTACATTCCACTTTCACTTTGGAGCTATACTTTCGGTTCACGTAAACATTGCACATAATAAATTGCTATAGTATATATTGCTGCATTACATGTTACGCCATCCGATTATGTTTGTAATTCAATTTTAATGATTTCAATATCTTCATTATGTGCTGGGATCTTTACAGACTTACACAAAAAATTCCTGCCAGTATCAGTATCAGTGACACTGTAAAACATCCAACTCACACTTGTTAAAAATCGTGATGACTCGTCCGATTTGTTTCTGTAGAATATTAAAATTGACTTTTCGCTATTTCATTAGCCTGTTGACGCATCAATCAATCTTGATCGCGTTGGAGCGCTATGATCTTCTGATAATTGAAAAAAACACATATCGCGTTAAATTCTATGTATGTACCTGTTTGCATCTAACTGTGAGTTGTATACTTATACAGTATATCAGTTTGTTATTGATTAGGTATGAATAAGTGGTTTAGCAATGATGAATACGGATTACAATCATCTGATTTAAATGAAGACCTTCATTATAGTCTACGTCTCATTAACATATGTATTTTTATCAGATTGGGAACAAATGCTAATAAATGCGCTAATCTAAATTCAATTGACAATTTTATACGCAATTGCGTCTAATTTATGAACTTGTTAGTTAGTTATTCCGTCAACACCTAGGCGGTCTTTCTGTAAACATAATGGTGCACGCAAATGAACCTTTTCCTTAGTTGATTTCCCCCTTTAACTCTGTACCATAGGACAAATGCAGTGTTATATATACATAAGGCTATACGCTCATTTATACTGAAAAACAAAACGTATACTGAATTTCAGTGTAATAGGCTATATATATATGGGGCAAAGAAGTAATTCCAACAGTGTGGACAAGTTTAGGTTGTCAAATTTTCGGAGCATTCCGCTCCTTTATCAAGACACAGTGAAACAGAACAGTTACATGTACATATACATCATATTACACGAAGATAGAGAATTGATATACTATAATTGAAAACATATCTTGAAAAAGGAGCGGATCGCTCCGAAATTTTGACAACCTAAACTTGTCCACACTGTTGGAATTACTTCTTTGCCCCATATAATATTTTAAGTAATTCGTACCCTACGGACATACCTCCATTAGGATCCAGTGTTATATGGGATTTTACCGTCTATATTACTTCTTTAACCCATATATGTATATATATAAATAATAAAAAGGGATTAAATGTCCATGTGAAGGAAGTAAATATAGAAAAAATAGGATTAACGACCGACTAAAAAACTAGCTGCTTTCACCCTTCACAGGGCTCTTCAGGTTTATTAAAAAGAACAACGTCGTGACGTCAAAATCGGTCCCGAAATTGGACGTGCACATGACGTGGAAACCATCTCTCACTTGAAATACATTTGTATATGTGAGAGTGTGATAACAACCTTAACTGTTGATTTCCAAGCTTTGGATTGGAAGAATTCAAATGTGGTTTCGGGGGTAAACGAGTTCAGACCTCAATCTTATTTTTTCGTTTTTACAGTCTTTTGCATGATTTCCATCAGTGATAATTAATTAGCAACCTGTTCACACGGATCTTTTTAATTAAAACCATTATCCTTCTAACAACATTCTGGATTTCATTCAATATAGAGACAACGCGTGCGTCATGGCGCGGGGTGCTATATGCAGGGTTTATAATTGGTGTTTTGGTTGATTTTTCTAAATTTTACACCAGACAATGTTACCGATAGTTTTACCACAGGGGCAAGACTACTATTAATATTGATCTTGTTAGACTTTCAGTCGCAGGGTACTCTGGAATATAACGTACCCAGGGACTGGAAGTCTAACAAGATCAATATTAATAATAGTTGCGTGTCCCTGTGGCTTAACTAAGGAAAGAAAAAAAATCAATATTCACACACCTATTGCAGTGATGATGCATGCGAGTTTGATGTAACATAAAGTATGTTGTGATATACCCTGTACCATCATATATTTGTATGTTGTGATATACCTTGTACCATCATACATTTGTATGTTGTGATATACCTTGTACATCATACATTTGTAGGTTGTGATATACCTCGTACCATCATACATTTGTATGTAGTAATATACCTTGTACCATGTTACGTTTGTATGTAGTAATATACCTTGTACCATGTTACGTTTGTATGTTGTGATATACCTTGTACCATCATACATTTGTATTTTGTGATATACCTTGTACCATCATACATTTGTATGCTGTGATATACCTTGTACCATCATACATTTGTATGTAGTGATATACCTTGTAGCATCATACGTTTGTATGTTGTGATATACCTTGTACCATCTTGTATATTGTGATATACCATGTACCATCATACATTTGTATGTTGTGATATACCTTGTACCATCATACATTTGTATGTTGTGATATACCTTGTACCATAATACATTTGTATGTAGTGATATACCTTGTATCATCATACATTTGTATGTAGTAATATACATTGTACCATGTTACGTTTGTATGTTGTGATATACCTTGTACCATAATACATTTGTATGTAGTGATATACCTTGTACCATTATACATTTGTATTTAGTAATATTCCTTGTACCATTATACATTTGTATGTAGTAATATTCCTTGTTCCACCATACATTTGTATGTAGTGATATACCTTGTATCATCATACATTTGTATGTAGTAATATACATTGTACCATGTTACGTTTGTATGTTGTGAAATACCTTGTAGCATCATACATTTGTATGTTGTGATATACCTTGTACCATCATACATTTGTATGTTGTGATATACCTTGTACCATTATATATTTGTATGTAGTGATATACCTTGTACCATCATACGTTTGTATGTTGTGATATACCTTGTACCATCATACATTTGTATGTAGTGATATACCTTGTATCATCATACATTTGTATGTAGTAATATACCTTGTATCATCATACATTTGTATGTAGTGATATACCATGTACCATCATACATTTGTATGTTGTGAAATACCTTGTACCATTATACATTTATATGTAGTGATATACCTTGTACCATTATACATTTGTATGTAGTAATATACCTTGTACCATCATACGTTTGTATGTTGTGATATACCTTGTAGCATCATATATTTGTATGTTGTGATATACCTTGTACCATGTTACATTTGTATGTTATGATATGCCTCGTACCAGCAAACATTTGTATGTAGTGATTATACCTTGTACCATCATATATTTGTATGTTGTGATATACCTTGTACCATCATACATTTGTATGTAGTAATATACCTTGTACCATCATATATTTGTATGTAGTGATATACCTTGTACCATCATACGTTTGTATGTTGTGATATTCCTTGTAGCATCATATATTTGTATGTTGTGATATACCTTGTACCATGTTACATTTGTATGTTATGATATGCCTCGTACCAGCAAACATTTGTATGTAGTGAATATACCTTGTACCATCATATATTTGTATGTTGTGATATACCTTGTACCATGTTACATTTGTATGTTATGATATGCCTCGTACCAGCAAACATTTGTATGTAGTGATTATACCTTGTACATCATACGTTTGTATGTTGTGATATACATTGTACATCATACGTTTGTATGTTGTGATATACCTTGTAGCATCATACATTTGTATGTAGTAATATACCTTGTACCATCATGCATTTGTATGTTGTGATATACCTTGTACCATCACACATTTGTATGTAGTGATATACCTTGTACAATCATACATTTGTATGTTGTGATATACCTTGTACCAACATACGTTTGTATGTTGTGATATACCTTGTACATCATACGTTTGTATGTAGTGATATACCTTGTACCATCATACGTTTGTATGTTGTGATATACCTTGTACCACCATACATTTGTATGTAGTGATATACCTTGTACCATCATACATTTGTATGTTGTGATATACCTTGTACCATCATACATTTGGATGTAGTAATATACCTTGTACCATCATATATTTGTATGTAGTAATATACATTGTACCATCATACGTTTGTATGTAGTGATATACCTTGTACCATCATAAGTTTGTATGTTGTGATATACCTTGTACCATGTTACGTTTGTATGTTGTGATATACCTTGTACCATCATACATTTGTATGTAGTAATATACCTTGTACCATCATACATTTGTATGTTACATGTCATACCACTTACCCTCATATATTTGTATGTTACATATCATACCACTTACCCTCATATATTTGTATGTTCATGTCATACCACTTACCCTCATATATTTGTATGTTATTTTATGCCCTGTCCTTTCAATGCATTTCCAGATTGTGATATATACTCGGTATGACAATGTATGACATTTTGTACATAATTTATGTTCTGAATAAATCATAATTGGCTAAACTTCTGTTGTAACATCAGAATAATTTTGACTATTTAGTCAAAATGGTTGATTGATATTGGGGATTTTTTTTTGAATAAAAAACGCAGTCAAAGGTTCCTATACTATGATATGGTAGTAATTTTGTTCATAGTTATGTTGATCTTATGTCTCAGAAATGTTCAAGTCTATACATGTGATAGTTATAGCCACAGGGACGTATTACATTCTTATGACCCAGAATGAAAAGAAATACCTCATGGTTCGACCCCCAGATCACTCACTTATTACTGACAAGGGCAGTAACATAGTCTTTCGAAATTCCTGACATGTCTTTTTAAAGTTCGATTCTGACCACATGGTAGCCTTGTTGAATCGTCAGTGACCCAAGGATGTACCCCCGACAACAACCAATGGCGACATTATAAAGAGACTACTGCATGGTAGGTGGATATGTTTAGGCATTTTGTTGAGTATGACAAGCTCGATTTTGAGTGACCGCATGCGAATAAAGCTGTGCTCATTAGGGAAATCGAACTTGTGACAAGATGTATAGCAAATATCTACCTAGCATTTCGCCAGCATTATTCTGACTTTTGCTTGTGGTGATTTTAAAACTTTGACTCGGGATATGTTTTATTTGGTATCGCTGGAAAGATTAGAGTATTTTCTTTAAAACGAGCCATGGATGGAAAGAATCTGACATCATTTGTGGTCAGAATCGAACTAAAAAAACCATGTCAGGAGTTTCGAAAGACTATGTTACTGCCCTTATGAATAATAAGTGATCTGGGGGGTCGGACCATGGGGTATTTTTTCTTCATTCTGGATCATAGGAACATGTCAAGTCCCTGTGGTTATAGCAGAACCAGTAAAGAAATTTGAGGACAAATCAATTACACAACTACATTTTTATTTCTGAAAATCCCCTGAAAAGTGCACACACTTTTATAAGAGTCAACATTTGTCCACAGTACAAGACCAATTCTGAATTTTCCAGTTCACATCTTGTCTGCATATTTTAGCATCCTCTCTTCCTTTATCCTGTATCTGTTGACCTGTGGAAAACAAATACCATTGTATCAATAACACTTTATCTTGTAGGAATCGGTCTCAAAATAAGGCCTGAATGTCTTCCAACTATTTATTGCCATTATGTAACGGTCAGTTAAATGTTATATCAACATAAATATGTGTCTAAACTAATTCAATAATTTCGGTAAAGAAATAAACAAGACTGATCAATGCAGTGTACTATAAATAGTAGTGAAGTGGATGTAAAACAACTAAAACTAGAAAATGTCTGTAAGACATAAATGCCCCCGCTCATGGATGGGACAGGATGCGACGGACATGGGCAACACTATATATATATATAGTTGATATATATATATGCCCCCCTATTTCAATTGTACTATATTATATAGGGCTGCAGTGATATATCGCGATATTTTAATACGGTACGATAAATGTTTTTTTTTTGGGAGGTCATGATACACCTACCATATTTCCGGATTTTATTGTGTCTGAATTTAGTCTACTCATATCTGTTCACACATGGCAGCTCCAGCTCGGCATGCACATTGAAAGACGTAAAATGTGTGAAACTTTTAAGACATGTCCATTTTGGACTGACTCTATTTCCTGTTATAATATTGCCATTAAATATTTGCAACATATCTTTTTGTTTTGCTTCTACTGTTACTATTAATATGTATTGTGATATGTATCGTGACCATAGACAGTATCGTGATATGTATTGTATTACAGTCATTTATTACATACTTACTAATAAATACGTTTTTTTTTGTATATGCGATACGACACAATTGCTCTAACCCATATCAGCCCTCGCTGCATCACACCCCAAAACCCGTATCAGCCCCGCCGTATCACACCCCAAAACCCATATCAGCCCGCAAAACCAATTTCACACCCCATTTGAAAAAAAACACATTTTTCAATATTTCAAAAATGAAAATAAATCATAAGATAGTAGTTTTTATTAGTAAGTATGTAATAAACAGAATGAAACACGCCTTTTTCCATATCACACCCAGTATCAACCCGAGACTGCAATATCAGCCCAAGGGCCGAAGGCCCGCGGGCTGATATTGGTCGAGGGTTGATACTGGGTGTGATATGGAAAAAGGCATGTGTTATTCTCTATGTTAATGGATCGTTGCAGCTCTATGTAATATTATATATCAAACATTAAGAAACATTTTTTTAAAACTTTTTTACACCTTGCCTGTCAATATATATCTATTGTATAAACAGGGTTGCTTACTCCTTGACCCTTTTCCAGAAAATATGAAATCATTCCATTGTGTCACAACCGGTCAAAATATCACACCTGGAGCATTTTGGATCAAGAAGGTAATATTTTTTCTTCAGTCTGGTGTATGTTTTTACTATATATATCATGCTGTATAATTTTCAGAAGACTCCATGAACATGTAAAAAGAGGTAGGATTTTAGTTTCGGTCCGACACCGTGCTGTTTCCTAGATAATAGGATAAATCCTTAGTGGAGAGAGCCAAACACATGGCTTGTCAAATTTTGAAAACCAATCTGTACATGAACTATCATACAACTAAGTTTGATTCATATCGTAGAAGCACTTGTGTACTGACACTGAATTGCATACATGTCGTGTGTTTGGCACTACCCACTAAGTATTTATGGCATCATCCTTGGAACAGCATAGCCCGAGTTTCCTCTGGCCCTAACACCAGACTTAGACATTTTGACATATAGATGTCTGGTGTGGGACATCTATATGTCAAAACGTCCAAGTCTGGTGTCAGGGCCAGAGAAAACTTGGGCTTAGGGACAGCAGTATCAGTCCAACTGCAGTCAAACTTTCTTACCCTAGTCCTAGATACGATCATGAACTGATGAAGATTTCTGGAAATTATACCACATGTAATATAAAGTAATAAATACATCAGATTGAAGAAAAAACAAATTTCACGTTGATCCAGACCGCTCCAATGTGATATAATGAACGGTTACGACACAGTCGCACGTCTTCTGGAACAGGTGCATTGTACTTTGGCAGTGGAGTTAGCAATAACAACCTTGTTTATATTTACAGCTGTCGACAGATGAAGGTAGTACATGTGTACAATTTATCTTTTATTAAAGCAAAGGTTTGACTAGAGTCTGGAAACCAAACTGTCTTTAAAAAAGCAGACAAAGTGATTCTAGTACAATGTAAAACATAGACGTTTCCTAGAACTTTGCTTGGTATAAGTAGGGGTGTCACAATACATCAAGGGTGTATCATGATATATTGCAATACAGAATGCATATATTGCGATACGTATCCCAATATATTTTCATTAAGGAAAGATGTGCTCAATTTTATAATAAGTTGTTGTCGGAATGTTATCAAACTTAATCGTATATAATATGGATTACATAGATTTTTGTCAAGCCAACCATCGATTACAAAATTTGAACTATTATAAGCCTGCTTTATGCTTATTGGCATATCTGTTAGAATTTGTAGTAATTTGCAAAGTAAAACACCAAGCAGATACATAAAAAAATACTGTACTGTGGTAGGATACGTATACGATATACCTGTGTATTGCGATATACTTGTTTTCCGATATATTGTGACAGCCCTAGGTATAAGTAAAACATTTATAATATATCTTGTTCTCTTACCCCGTAAATGGCATAGCCTAAACACATAGCAGTTACTAAACCGTAAAACGCTACATCCGGCAATTCGGTCATATAAGACGATGCTCTAACACCTGTAAAGATAAAAAAAATTAAAAAAAAATGATTTAACAAATATTGGAAAAGTAGCCAAAGATAAGCCTGATTTAATTGCACTCATTTCAAGTAGAACAATAACAAGAATTATATCACGTTTGATGTCAAAAATACCATTATGTATAAACATTACAGTGGTGTGCAAAAGATGTGTTTTTTATCAATGATATTTTAGAAAACAACAAATTTCTATCATATGAACATTTTTGTTTAAAATATACCGTGACCAGTAACTTCATTGACTCACCACTTCACGTCTGCAATTTGGAATCTTTGAAGATGTTATGTAAATACCACCCTTTTAAAAGACACCTGTATGCAATTTTTTCCTCCTCAATTCAAATCTAAGCAGTTTTTCTTGCGTTTTTACATTTTCTCATTGAAGTCACAAAAAAAAATCAATTCTACTGCAAAAATGAATAGAATCCGTGAAAGAGAATTAAGCTTATCTGTATTTTTCTCTCTAAATTAATTTTGTATATGAAGGAATGAATGCTATGGTAAGATATAGGGATTACCGATTCAGGCACAACATAAATAGTTTCCTTCGGGAGATTAAGCGTATTTGCAACGGTGATCTTTTCAACGATCCTGTTTAAAAAAAGAAATTAATCAATGGCANAAAACCCCCCCCCCCCCCCCCCGCAACATATCCTCCATTTTAACACGTACATCTTGAGATGAAAAGTTTATTTAAAATTCTTACTTGTAATAGGTTTAGGAGCAGCTACATTCCTCGTTAAAAGGCCAACTTTTTGAACAGAGCTTCTTACAATGCGATTCATCGTGATATTCTGTCTGTCCTTACCAGTGCCCTCTGATTTCGACCGAGTACGGTGTTTCTATGGAATGCATGAAAACACCGAAGCATTCCGAAAGTCACACACGAGGATGTCCTCGATTTGTCAAAGCAAGCAACACGGCCTGAAACGGGATGTCCCACTTCTGTGGTTAGGGCGCATGTTATTCAGAAAACCGGCTAAAATGTTTGTTATAAAGATTGTTTCTTCCTAAGCAAGACATGTGCAAATCAAGTATGAATCTGTCTTTAATTGTCCTCATAACCGAGCACGTTGATGTTTGCCGCCGGGTGTCCAATCAAGTAAAGGTGATATGAGTGGATTATCTGCCTTCTCATTATTTATTTCCGCTAGGCTTCCGCCCAGTTGTGCTTCGCAGTCTAATTCGAAAGTAACTATGTAGAAGACAGGGATATTGAAGAAAGAGAAAAGAAAGTTATACCTTTTATAAAGAATGGCAGAACGAAATGTGAGTCTTATTACGTATACCACTTAATGGCATATAGAGGATATGAACGATTTTAAAAGTATTAATTATTCACTTTCTGATAGCTCACTTTCGTTATCCGTATACTTAACACGTTGTTCTCGCCATTGCCCAGGTGAATATGCATTTACCGGAAATGATTAGTTTTGTTTGCAGAGACAAAACACTTTATATTGATTGATTGATAGATTGAACCAACATACTAAGATGGCTATATTTGATATCAAAATACAAAACAAAGCCATGTTTCTACCAGATGTAGGTTAAGGTATTTCATACAGGCTCATGTCAGTGTATATCCTCAAAATGATAAAAATGTGGAAGTTGGTTGGTATACCCATGTCAGGAAAAATGTCAATAATGACCTTTGCAGAAATTATTTGTTGAAAATATTGTAAACTTTGTCTGAAAAGTAACATTTGAATGCAGAATTCTAGTGGCGCAAAATTGCAATGAATAATGGAATTAATGAAAAAACTTACCTGAACATGCATTCCTGAAGTATCAATTTAATGACTATTATCGAGAAAAATGTAAGAAAATGTGTCAAATCTCCAGAATAATAGCATATATTTCCACTGAATAAATCAAAACTAAGCATAAAGCCAACAAGGCTGCCTGAAGTTGGGGAAAAGCATGCAAAGCAAGTGCGATTTTACCTGTACACCATTAAAAACACCTTCAGGTTCTCCCTCAGGTAATCTGGCTTGACTAGTATCAATAGCCTTGTTAGCTTCATGAGTTATTGTAAAATATCCAATGAAAATACATGCCATCATTCTTGAGATTTGAAGTATTTTCTTACATTTTTCTCGATAATAGTCAATACATGGATACTGCAGAAATGCATGTACAGGTAAGTGTTTTCATGAATTATAATATTCAATGCAATTTTGCGCCACTAAAATTCTGCATTCAAAAGTTACTTTTCAGACAAAATCAAGAATATATTCGACAATTAATTTCTGCAAAGGTCATTATATTATTGACATTGTTCTTGACATGGGTATACCAACCAACTTCCATATTTTTTTCATTTTGAGGAAAAGTTATGAGCCCATCATATACTATATACACTGACAAAGGTATGTAAGAAATACCTTAAGTGTTTAATAATTAAAGAAAAGATATTTTGTGGCAGATTTTAATTGTACATAAAATAAAATTGCCTTCTTTCTTCATGCTAGAGAGAATTTCTCTTTTGCACAACGATAGAACGTCTGACTAGGGAGCCGATGACTGCGCCTGGTTCAATCCCTGGTGGAAGCACAATAATACTCTCTTTCCTGTTAGATTTAATTAAGTGGTGTCCCTGGCCCTCNGGGGGGGGGGGGGGGGGGGGGGGGGGGGGGGGGGGAGTACTGTGGCAGGTTGTAATTGTACACTACAGGATTACAGACCTAGAATTTCCCTTTGAGCTCAATTGGTAAAGGGGCAAACTGGGGAGCTGGGGGTCACAAGTGTAATACTCAAGTGGAGCACACTATTCTCTTTCCTGTTACAAATTATATTTTTAAATGTAGATATGATTGTTTGGTGAAACAGACTTTATAATGCGTTATGGTACGGACAAGTTTAACTGTTAAGTTGATGTTTACATGTAAACTGTATTTTCCTTTTTTTTTTTCTAAAGGATTCAGAAGGGGAAGCAGATAGTAACTTGAAAATGAAGAACATTTTCAGTGATAGCTATCCACGAGCCTCCAGATCCTTAAGTAATTCTGGTAGAAAGAAACACTCTTTCATAGACAACCTCTCGGGAAGGTTAACACGAGTTGGAAGTTTAGATATCCAGGAATTTTCTTCTCAAAATGAAAGCAGAGCAGTAGCATTCGATACTGTTTGTCAGCATCTTGGAACCCTTCATGATAAGCCGTTGTCACTTTGCGATTGGGAGCGTTTCAAGGTAAACACAATGCTAACTGAATTATAATGGATAATCATTCACTTTCAACATAGATAAAGGTAGTACAGTATTGTATGAGCTGGGAAGACAGACCTCAAAAGAATGCCGTAATGTTCTGACTTACAACAATCTATTAAATGTTTGATATATTAGGGCTCGTATTCATGAAACTGTTTTCATGCTCAAGCATGATTTTTTGTGCTCAATCCATCTTTCTTCTATCTTGCTTGTATCATGTTATAGTATAAAAAATTTAGTAAAAATATTTATGATTGAATTCAGCTATAAGTCTCTCCAAAAAATTCCAAATAACTGACAATTCTGTTTTGTTTTGTTAGTTTATCACCAGAACAAGAAATTTGGCTTGAGCACAGAATCTGAGTTTGAGTATGATAATGGTTTCCTGAATACGGGCCCAGGTAGTTATTATGATGATACAACAGTCAGCCATGAAAGATATACCAAATATACAAACCAGATCACGGTCTGTCAGAACCACCTTCACATGTAAATCCCAATATCTTCCAAACATATTCTAGATGTTATAATTCAGATCCAGGGTGAAAAGTAAGGCTTCTTTGACCCTCATACGAATGTTACAATATATTTGTTATATTTCAGGAGTGGTGCGATCATGATCGAGGTATCACTGAGTCAACAACCCAAACATCATCAGAAACAGTTGAAGTGTATCGAAAATGTAGAATGGTACTGGTAGATATTTTTGGGAAAATGCCAGCAGAGGACGAATGGATGGCCGGGAAGGTATATAACATGCTCTTTTGAAAGATAATTATAATAATACAAACTGAAATACATATTTCACATTACCAAATTATTCTGGATCAGAGGGTAGCCACATATTATTGACGAATTATTGTTATATTTTCATTATTCACTGTACAAATATAGTAGAATCTATTGTGGCCATCATTCCATTATTGCATTGAGTCACTGAAACTGTAAAACATGTCACCTAATTTTACATGTGCACCTTCCAATTTATTTTAGACATAAAGATACTGATCCATGTTATTTCAATCATATGTTTACAACTGACTGCTGCTTAGTGCACATTCTGATGTGTAGCTTTGTCACATATGTTTATGAATTGATTCAAATCTGCCAAAGAAATGGGGGTCACATAAACTAGACTTAACTCATTGACCCCTGGAATTTCATAATGAACTATTCCAACCTTTGAATTGGAAGAGTTCAAATTTGTTTTGAGGGGTGAATGAGTTAAGGATCCCTTTACCACTGTCAAAAACTGTAACTATAAGTATTGGAAACTGGGTTTTTTTCTCGGCATGACTATGTCTTTATTTCTGAAAAGAAAACCATACTTGCAGGACTTTTATGAGAAGCTTACATCTTGTATATAAGTAATAAAGATAAAATAAACAAATACTATCAACAATAGAGTACTGAGTGGGGGAAAAGTCACAGGGGCCAGATACAGATTTGAATATTTGACTTCAGATTGTTATTCTATTGCTTTAACAAATTAAGCTACCCGTTCAACAGAACTGTTCTGGCCTAATTGACCTACAGTACTTTATTCAAACGGAAGTTAAAGGGAGGTTACAGTATTGATGGAAAACCACAGTACAGTGGGACAGGGATCTTTAAGTGAAATAGCATATATATTGTGTCTACAAAATAACATCTGACAAATTTTACCTCAGACTACAAAATGTCTAATCAGTTTAATTTGTGTTTTCTGTTGTTCTCCTAGGATTGGTACATGGCTCGGCATCAGGGATCTTTTCGTTCGAAGAAAGTTCACGACCAGGTGACCTTTTATAACTATTGTCGGTTATCTATCAATGCAAAAATATTGTTAGAATTGATCCAGTTTATTTTAATCTTTTAGCATGTATATTTAGTTTAAATATGTCAAATACATATTGCAAACATTTCAGATATGATACACATCAATGAATTATGTGTGTTTGAGATATTTTTAAATATATGTAAAAGTATTTTCTAAACATTTTTAGGTCACCTGAGCTTTAGCTCAAGTGACCTATTGCTATCCGTTTTCGTCCGTCGTCGTCCGTCGTCCGTCGTCCGTCGTCCGTCGTCCGTCGTCCGTTAACATTTTACATTTCAAACTTAAAGTCAAGTTCTGCTGGGCCGATTGAACTGAAAGTTGGTAGGAATGATCGCCTCATGGTCCTGACAAAGTGTTGTTATTTTTCGGGTCGATCAGAAATCCAATATGGCCGCCACGGCCGCCATTTTGAAAACCTATTTCAAACTTAAAGTCAAGTTCTGCTGGACCGATTGAACTGAAAGTTGGTAGGAATGATCGCCTCATGGTCCTGACAAAGTGTTGTTATTTTTCGGGTCGATCAGAAATCCAATATGGCCGCCACGGCCGCCATTTTGAAAACCTATTTCAAACTTAAAGTCAAGTTCTGCTGGACCGATTGAACTGAAAGTTGGTAGGAATGATCGCCTCATGGTCCTGACAAAGTGTTGTTATTTTTCGGGTCGATCAGAAATCCAATATGGCCGCCACGGCCGCCATTTTGAAAACCTATTTCAAACTTAAAGTCAAGTTCTGCTGGACCGATTGAACTGAAAGTTGGTAGGAATGATCGCCTCATGGTCCTGACAAAGTGTTGTTATTTTTCGGGTCAATCAGAAATACAATTTGGCTGCCATGGCCGCTATTTTGCTACTAAGTTCTAATAGGCCGATCTCACTTAAAATTGGTCTAGGAATGATCAGCTCATGGTCCTGACAAAGTTAAGTTAACATTATACTATTTTTTACTCAAATTGGTACATATTTCAACAACAAAAATAAATACTATAGACTCAGGTGACCGTTAAGGCCCATGGGCCTCTTGTTAATTATTATTAGGTCCTTTCACCAGTGTTTTGACCCTCCCCCACCCCACCTCCCCTTCCCCTACTAACTTTTTGAAATTCTGCTTATATAAAACTACCATCCCCCTCCCACAACTGGTTCACCCTTTGTCAGTATAATGTGACTGGGTGGAATGCTGTGCTGGGTACCTTCGGTACGGTATTTAAGTGAGATAGCACTATAAAGTCGGCATCAAATCCGCGCTATCACAAGGAGGCAAGCACAACAACATACCTTGTCTCTTGCATACACACATGCAAGCACGCATACACTGCCCACATGGAGGCACGTCCTTAAATGACCTTAGCTGTTAATAGGACGTTAAACAAAATTAAACCAAACCCAACCATATCAATTTTCATTCATGGAGTAAACTCTTAGGTTGTTAATAAATATGCATGTATTCCAATGTGTATGTATGTCGTAACTATTATAGGAATTATAATACACATATAAATAAAAAATAATTGTTGGTGTAAAATAAAAGCAACACAAAACCTGTTTAACTGGTCATCATATATACATAGAACACTTTTTTTTTTTCTAAACATTTTCTTCAAGTTGGTAAGTATGGATTATGAGAAGTTCTTTTTACACAACCAATAACATTTTCTATGTGACTTTTCGATGACTAGTACGATATGTACGCTGTCACCTTCATCAGACAAATGACCAATGAAGCGTATACACACAAAGGCGTAAAATGTGTACGAGTTGTCCATAAAATCAATGTCGATTTCGGCTACGCTGGCTGCATTGATAACAACCGATACAAAATCTTTTAAAATAATCACCTATAATGTATTTCTATGGATAATTAGCTAGTTTAAGGATGTACTCTTCTGAGGTTTCAGTCACGTTCAAGTCTCTTTTTGATCTGGTGTAACAGGTTTTTGTAATATTTAACAAATTATGATAGGTATAATAGCAAACACACATCTGAAAAATATGTAAAAAAAACTAGATGTCTGTTGTGTTTAGAACATTTTTTACAGGAATTTTTAAAAAATGACCAATTTGGCAGCCATTTTGAAGAAGTGTATTTATGTGAATTTCTTGCCTTCACAAAGGGCCAAAATTTCACCTTTTTTGACACTAGATTAATCACTTAAATTGTCATTGTGTCACCATTTTTAATTGTAGCAGGTTCAATTTTGCTGTACAACTTTATAATGTTCAATATGATTAAGATAATATGCAAAAAAGTTGAAAGTTATATAGTATTGATATATTTTTTTACATATTAGGGTAACTGAAGCACTTCTGATTTTTGACTTCGAAAAAGGTGAAAAATAACACAAATAATACTGGGACAAAAAAAGAAGCACACCGACCCCCCATTTTTGTGGCTGTTTTAGAAAGAGAAACACATTTTCTTTGATTCATTGAATACTAAAAAAAGTTTAATACAGGATTTCTTTATATCAAGCATTTAATCTGCAAAAAATGGTGAAAAATGTGCATTTTTTCTTTAAAAAATAAGGGGTAGGGGTAACTAAAATTGCATTTCTGAGTAAAATGAATAAGATTAAGAAATTTTACTTTCATAGTTTCAAAGAAAATAATATTTTTATCAATTCTACAAACATTCATACATATCTGATAACACACTTGGAAGAAATTGTATGAATTTGTTATGCAAATGGTCAAAACCCGAAAATTCACCTAAAATCACATATTGTGTTATATTGGTATCTTTGACCGATCATAGCACAGAAACGAGCACATAGACATATTTTTTTTTTTTTACATTTTCTGCTATGCCATTATCTCCTTTTTCCAAAAATCAATATAAGAAAAAAAGTTTAATACAGGAATTTTTTGACTTCTCAGAGGTGTACATCCTTAAGCAGATTTTATTGCATATTTTAACAAAAGGATCAGGTGCAAGTTATCACAACTTACTTATGCCTTTTCCTGATTGAATTATAAAACGATGCATGATATAACGCAAATTGACAAATTTTATGAAAGGGAGGGTAAACGCGTATGGGACATGGAATAAGGAGGTAGAATATTTGAGTAAATAGTTTTGGTATGATCCTATACACATGTATAGATAATGATTTAACAGCAGAAGTGCAACTCTGGCCTGGCTTCTCACTTAGCACTGTTTACATACTTTCAGAAATATGCATAACTCTTAGTACTTTTTCACCAGAAAGGATGATAATCTCAAGCTGATACTTGGCCCCTTACAAACAAATATAACAATTGAAACTGTTTACTTTTCAGAGAGAAGATAAATATCACACTGGAGATATTCCTATGGATACTTCAGAACGGCAAAGGTAAGCTACATCAGGTGTGATCAACACTCAAGGTAGGCTACATCAGGTGTGATCAACAATCAAGGTAAGCTACATCAGGTGTGATCAACAATCAAGGTAGGCTACATCAGGTGTGAACAACAAAGATAGGCAACATCAAGTGTGAACAACAAAGGTAGGCTACATCAGTTGTGAACAACAAAGATAGGCAACATCAGGTGTGAACAACAATCAAGGTAGGCTACATCAGGTGTGAACAACCAAGGTAGGCTACATCAGGTGTGAACAACCAAGGTAGGCTACATCAGTTGTGAACAATCAAGGTAGGCTACATCAGGTGTGAACAACCAAGGTAGGCTACATCAGGTGTGAACAACAAAGGTGGGCTACATCAGGTGTGAACAACAAAGGTAGGCTACATCGGGTGTGAACAACCAAGGTAGGCTACATCAGGTGTGAACAACAAAGGTAGGCTTCATCAGGTGTGAACAACAAAGGTAGGCTACATCAGGTGTGAACAACAAAGGTAGGCTACATCGGGTGTGAACATCCAAGGTAGGCTACATCAGGTGTGAACAACAAAGGTAGGCTATAGAATGTGTCTAGATTTTACAGTTGGTTTTTCAAAATCCTTAGTCACTACTGATGTGTCTTTAAAACTATCTGAAGTATGAGTTTTCTTTGTCAATTTTGAAGTTGTTATATATACTCTTCAGGAAGATGTAGGGAAAAGTATCAAAATCTGGAAGCAAGTTTGGAATATTTTGTATTAGCAAGTCTAGTAGTAGGATGCTGGGCTCGTGACCGAAGGGTCACGGCACTGTTGTATCTTTGAACAAGATGCTTTATTCCTCTTGTTCCAGTCTACTCAGCTGTAAATGAGTATGTGGTTGGGCAGTGCTAGAGTTGTAGAACGGTAGCTGTGAGCACCGAAATGGCAGCACCGGCTGTATACTCCCCAGGGAATTGAGAAAAATATTGGCTGGTTGCAAAGGCCCTATCACCACTGATAATAATTTGTGAACCACTTTGAGACAACTTACGAACTAGGTTGTGATAAAGCAGTATACAAGAACCTTGAATTATTATAACTATATATTAATTTTTCCTTTGTAATGTTATTACAGACCTGCTATAGTTCGATGACTCCTCAGATGTTCATGGGTGTTATAAGCTCTTCATCCAAGTTTTAATTTCAAATAATTTACAAACTTTATCAAATCACAGAAAACTATTTTTTTCTGGCTCTGCAGAGACCAGAGTCTACCAGGACAACTACATGGCATGGCCAGGCAGACAAGGGGAGATAATTCAAAAAGTGAGACAAGGAGAGAAGTTGATCACCTTCGACAGAAGCAGGAGTATACGTGCGTGTACAGCCGAATGAATGAAAAAACACATTATCACAAGGACAAAACAGTTGAAATAAGAGTCTTACTTCCAATGAAACTAATTTTCCAAGATTTTAAGATACAATGTGTTATAGTTCATTGCTTTATAGTCTATCAGACATTATTTTATTAAATATAAAAGTTTTTCTATATAATAACCTGGATGCATAATCATATGACATAAACATTTTGTTTCTCGATACAGGTAAATTACGTAATTGGTAATTATTTCTCTTATCACTGCTATTGGTTTCATCTCTCTCTCTGCCAATGGATGGCATTTAGAGTAATTTTTACGATACAAAATATCCTCATTCGAAATGGCATCGTGATTGTCTACAGGTGTTACCGGAAGGGACTGTAGGTTTGCACTGTATCCATCAGTCATTCCATCGTGGAAAGCAATTTTGGCTGGGGAAGATATATCCTGGAAACATTGTCAACCTCAAAGGCTCAATTGCTAATTTTGGAAACCAGTGCTACTGTATACTGAGAAATTTTCACTGCAGTTTAATTTTCGCCTTTTTTCTCCGTAATTAGGGTGAATTTATCATTACAGCGAATATAAGTTAACAACATCATATGCAATGTCATTAAATGTAAAGGGTGAAATTTACACAGGATGAACATTTATTTCATGGGCGAAATGGCGGAAGTTTGACTGGGTGAAAATATATAGGTATACAGTATTGAGAGTGAACGTTGCATTCTGACATTTGGCCTTGTGTACTACTTTTGATCTCTATATATACAGAGTTATAGCCCTTTGTTCTCTGTGTCACATTGACTGAGGCATATATCATATATACTCTGTCGCCTACAATTGCGCAACTTTATATGTGAGTAAACCTCTTGGGATAGTTGAGTGCCTCAAACTTCAATTAGGTCTCGTGGGTCTATGTATATTCCGTCTTTTCGTATTGCAGAGTTATCTGTTCTTGTGAGCAGGTATTGATTGGTACGTCATTAATTTGTAAGAGTAACGTCATAAATTTTTGAGAAAGCAACGTAATTTTCTCACACAAACTAATGACGTAACAATCAATCCCTGCTCACAAGAGCAGACAACTCTGCAATACGAAAAGACGGAATAGGGTTACATGGCTTTATTCATGTTTGATACTCAACTGTGCCTGAAGAAAAGTGACTAGATGGAATCGTTTGTAAGTACTTTGACTTGTTTAGTTGTTATGTGTTATGGGAGAAAGGAAAAACATTAGTTGTTTCTAAATAACCTACCATCTCTGAAGATTGACATTTAACTCACTTATTATCTCCCCTTTTAATTTGGTATATCTGTCTTTATTTCACCTGTTACTATACATTGACAGAGAAAGTGAAGTGGACCAGTTGAAAAAGAAGATAGATAACTTACAGAAGCAGATGGAACAAGTGCAGGAAAAGAACAAAGAATTGTCAAGGTATCAAATGTAAATTGTTAGAATCACATAATTTAAATCCTCTAGTAATTTTTGGTGGAAATGTTAATTATATATTAAGTTATGATTAAATGATAGGACCATTACGGTAGTATCCCCACATGACCAGATTGTGTATTGGATATTATGTTCCATTCAAACATCATGTGCGTCACTTTTGTCATCATTTACCGATTCATCTTTTAATGGATTCTAATCAAACTTAATAATATAGCAATTTCCGAATTGCATATCGGGCATTCCATTATCGTAGTGTAAATTATAGTAACACCGGGTAAACAATAGAGTCTAGTACATGTGCGTGATGATGATATGTCAACACCCGATATCGAGACTTAACTGGGAATTGTGTAATCACACGTATTTCAGAAATTATGTTTATGATACAAAGACATAAGTTGACTCACGGGAAGACACTGACATCAGATCAGATGACTTCAGGAAGGTTGTATAAGAGGTGCATGGAATGCAGACTGATGTAGAACACTGACTTCCGTCCGTGAGATGAAACCCGTAAGGGCAGATTCATGTAGGCTCGAAACCTGTTAACCAACCAACCAACCAGACTGATGTGTTTTGTTTACCAACCTCACCTGTACATTTCACGTGCTAACAATAGTTCACAAGCTCGGGGTCGCTACAATTTTTGTTGTTGTAAGCGAGTTACGCATTAAATCATTTCACAAATGCAATAACAATAACTCTGTAAAAATAGTGTTTTGTAAAATATCAAGATCCCTATAGAATTCTACCATGCAATAGCCTATGGTTACATATGTACCTGACATGTAAATATACCAGGCGTAAACGGGCTATGGAATGATGTCCAAAGTGTACGCGATTGAGAGTAATTTTGTTCCATAAAAGAACAGTAAATTGACAATTTTAATATCTTAATTTAATTTGTCTCCATCGTTTTTGGTATAGTGAAGAAAATAACTATCATTGTACAAATTTTATCCCTCTGCAAAAAGTTCCTATTTTTTTCAAGGTAAACAACTCTCATCAGGATCAAAATTATTGTAAAATGTAAAATAAATGTGTCCTGTTTGCTTTTAGCTTGTATATAACTACTTTTATCCATACAATTTCAATAAAAACACTTTGTGTAAGGTATTTAAGATATTTTATGATAAATGAATATTTGTAGGGTTGATTAGCATTGCTTCTTTTCATTATTTTATTGTTGTAATAGTTGTGAACAATATGCCACACACTCAAAAAATGTGAAAGTGTTAAATTTGACAAAAAATCAATTTTTCAGTATTTTTTACAAAAAAATCCCCAGTTTATCGGAATGCTTAGATCGTCATAAAATCATAGTGACATAATCATTATGTGAAACTTTCATTGAGTTCTGCTGGTTAATTGCAAAAGGGTGGAGCCACCTTAATATATTTAATATTGAACAATTGTGGTACATCAAGGTATTTAAAATAAAAATCTGATATCTATGTTGTCATATCATGGATTACTTTTATATTTTACCTTTTGGATGATTTTAGACGGGGGCCATTGCCACTAATCGGGATGACAAATGAAGGAGCTAGAGAACAGATGGATGAGGAGAGAAGTAGTAATGATAACAGAAGGTATGTAGACATATACTCTTTGTATCTATTGTCTCAGTATCTCTAGTCTCAATATTAAGATTCATTAAGAAGCCATGGGGAATAAATAGTCATTGTACATTATAGACATAGTGAATCACATTTAGGGTTAAAAGATTAACATTTTGTCTTCAGATTTTTTTTAATAATTAGCCCACCATTATGATCATCAGAGGGTGGAATGTTCAAATCTTCAACAGATAACTTCAAACCTCATGGGAAAGTTAGTTATCATGAAAACTCGAACGGATTGATAACTACCTTTGTCCATAATCAAGAACATCTTTCCTGTAAGCTTCTCAATAATCAAGAACATCTTTCCTGTAAGCTCCTCAAAAATCAAGAACATGTTTACTGTAAGCTCCTCAATAATCAAGAACATCTTTCCTGTAAGCACCTCAATAATCAAGAACATCTTTCCTGTAAGTGCCTCAATAATCAAGAACATGTTTACTGTAAGCTCCTCAATAATCAAGAACATCTTTACTGTAAGCTCCTCAATAATCAAGAACATGTTTATTGTAAGCTCCTCAATAATCAAGAACATGTTTACTGTGAGCTCTCAAAAAATCAAGAACATGTTTACTGTGAGCTCCTCAATAATCAAGAACATCTTTCCTGTAAGCTCCTCAATAATCAAGAACATCTTTTCTGTAAGCGCCTCAATAATCAAGAACATCTTTCCTGTAAGCTCCTCAATAATCAAGAACATCTTTCCTGTAAGCGCCTCAATAATCAAGAACATTTTTACTGTGAGCTCTCAAAAAATCAAGAACATGTTTACTGTAAGCTCCTCAATAATCAAGAACATCTTTCCTGTAAGCGCCTCAATAATCAAGAACATCTTTCCTGTAAGGGCCTCAATAATCAAGAACATGTTTACTGTGAGCTCTCAAAAAATTAAGAATATCTTCACTGTAGGTCTCAAATAATCAAGAACATCTTCACTGTAGGTCTCAACTAATCAAGAACATTTTTACTGTGAGCTCTCAAACTGTAAAAATAAAATTTTGAAAATCTGCCTATCAGAATGAGGGTTAAAACAATGCATGATACAGTAATTGTTGTTCCTATTTTAACAAAGGGAGCAAAAAAAAGAAGAGTTACAAATGAAATGTGACCAACTTACTCGTGAGATAACATACAGAGATGAGGAAATAAACAAAATGAAATCATCTAACGGGAAGCTATCAGACAGGTAAGTGTGGAGATAAATAGTGTCTTGTTTACTGAATGAAGGCCCGACTGCCCAGTCTCAACACTCAATATAGTTTCTGCCAATATTTTTTTTTTTTTCAAAACTTGAATACATATGTGAATAATATAAGTGTCCTTTATATGTAAGCAGGCTTTTAAGGTAATGGACACCCAGATTATCAAGGGGCATATAAATACATTAAAATTTCATGTCATGAAACTATGGACAGTCCATCATTCTGTCCCGTGCTCATTACCCTTGAAATTTTGATTGCCTTTCACATCTCCAACATTGGGAGATCTAAGGGACTATGTCCTTCTTAATTTCATCAATTTGCTCTAGAATGTACCGCCCCTTTTTGATAACCTACCAATGTCAGCTGTGATTTATGGGACCCCATAACCAAATTAACTGAAAAGAAATTCTCCCTAGCTGAGTCGGAATAAAGGGATTTGTATTTAACGCAGTTGACCCTCCGTTAGGATAAGGAAACTGACCCCAGTGTTTTCAGAAGCAACAGAAATCCTTGTAAAAGAAAGGCAGGCAAAGTATTTTTGTCAATATTTCCAAGAGCCCTATGTTGGGCACCCATGTCTGTCACATGAGTACATGGTCAGTGTAAGGGTTTTCAGTCTCCCCATTGTAAATGATCAAGAACCACAATCATGTGAAGACAACTTCTGACATACAAGGAGAGGGCAACCTGACATAAGAGAAAACAACATCTGACCGTATATACAGAGTGCATGTATTATAATTTGTTCCCCTTTTTCTACGCCCGTCGAAGACGGGGACGTATTATGTTATCACGTGAGCATGCGGGCGAGCGGGCGGGTGGATGGGCGGGAGGGCATACAAACAATGTCCGCTCGATATCTCAAGTAATTATTAACAGATTAACTTCAAACTTCACAACAAGGTTAATTACCATGAAAGCTCGGACAAGTTCGATATCCGCCATTATCCGACCATAATTTGTGGAGTTATGCCCCTTTATGGACTTGCCGAAACAGTGTCCTCTCGATATCTCGATTAATTATTAACGGATTAATTTCAAACTTCATAACAAGGTTAATTACCATGAAACCTCGGACAAGTTCGATAACTGCCTATATCCGACCATTATTTGTGGAGTTATACCCCTTTATGAACTTGCCGAAACAGTGTCCGCTCGATATCTTGAGTAATTATTAACGGATTAACTTCAAACTTCACAACAAGGTTAATTACCATGAAACCTCGGACAAGTTCGATAACCGCCATTATCCGACCGTAATTATTGGAGTTATTCCCCTTGGTTTCATTAATGCGATGCATGCGTTCCATGATGTTGTATTGCACTCATTGATCTACCAGTTATGTTGAATGATTTCTCTTTTAATATCAATTACTCACAAATACTTCATATATTTCAATCATACAAACAACTGTTCATTCAATGTGTGGTGGGCGTATTATATACCGCTCGCGGTAACCTTGTTGTAATTATATACCTTAAAATATTAATTTAAGAGACATTTATAATTTAAATATTATTTAGTATTATATGTTATTTAGAAATAACATATATGCTTTTAGTCAGAGAAAGCCAGGATTTGTTTGATACATTTGTAAATGTTATCTTAACACCCAAAACCATTTTACGCCGCGACGCCGTCAAAAGTCTCAAACTTAAGAAAACCCAGTGGAGGGATATCTTGACAAGAGGTTGACAACCCTTATTATTTAAGCCTCGTAGCATAACTTGCACTAATTTATATTTTATTAAAACAATTCCCTATTACACTAAAAGCATATATGTTATTTCTAAATGCATTAAATACTTGTTTATCCACAAAGTTTATCTATTTATTCAAAACACTTAAATGTTTTTACCTCTATGGCCATAAATCTCACATGCACTCTAAACAAATGTGTTTTATCGTTACATTGCTAATGTGCAGACAAGATTTGAGATACATGTGGAGTGCTCTGTTGAGACTCCCACAAGTATATAGGGTCGTGCAGAGCCAAATTGTCTCTTTCAGAAACAACCTGATAATAAAGAGGTACACACCCTAATTGGCTGATATTTTTTCATACACATCCAGATTTACCCATTACAAGTTCAAATTATAATGACCTTAACCATCTTTCAATGTCACAGGGGTCAAATTTGTAAAACAAATTCACACAACTTCTTCTGAATAACCAAAAAGCCAAGGGTGATACTATTTGGCTAAGTGTACTTTGGGATGAAATGCTGCCAAGTTTTTCAAATGAATGACCATAACCCAATTTCACGGTCACAGGGGTCATATGTGTTATAACCAAAAGGCCCAGGGTGACGATATTTGGCCAGTAACACGCTGGGGATGAAGGGCTACCAACAAGCACATGTATTGTTCATCTATAATTGGCATGAAACATTAATGAGACTAACTAGTTTGACTGTCGTGGCATTTGCAAATATATACCGGTATATCGGGTAATAGAATAGTGATGTCACATAACTGTGTAGTTTCCCACTAGTGTTCCCCACAGGCATATATTGTATTTAAGATCATAGACTGTAAGAATTAGTGTTTTGAAGTGAAAATCTTACCTTTATAAGCAGATTTGACTTCAAAATATAATTACAATTTCAAAATTATCATAATCACTTGCTCCATCAAACTGATTCGAACGAGTGGATTTGCTGTATTATTAGCTCACCTGGTCCGAAGGACCAAGGTGAGCTTATGCCATACCGTGGCGTCCGTCGTCCGTCCGTCGTCCGTCGTCTGTACGTCAACAATTGCTTTAAACGACATCTTCTTCTTAACCACTGATTGGAATTTAACTAAATTTGACTGGAAGCATCCCTTAAAGCGACTTCTCCTCTGGAACTAAGTGATGGATATCAATCGTATTTGACTGGCAGCATCTCTAGGCTGTGGGGATTCAAAATTGTACAAATAGTTGGGCTGAACCCCCAGGGGGCTGAGGGGTGGGGCCAAAAGGGGGCAATTAGGCTATATTGCTTTAAGCGACTTCTCTGGAACTAAGTGATGGATATCAACCATATTTGACTGGCAGCATCCTTAGGTGGTGGTGATTCAAAATTGTACAAATCGTGGGGCTGACCCCCCAGGATGCTGAGGGGCGGGGCCAAAAGTGGGCAATTTGGCTTTATTGCTTTTAACAACTTCTTGTCTGGAACTAAGAGACGGATATCAACCATATTTGACTGGAAGCATCCCTATGTGGTGGGGATTCAAAATTGTACAAAAGTTGGGCTGAACCCCCAGGGGGGTGAGGGGCGAGGCCAAAAGGGGGCAATTAGGCTATATTGCTATAAACGACTTCTTCTGTAGAACTATGGCATGGATATCGATCATATTTGGTTGGAAGCATTTATGGGAGGCAGGGATTCAAAATTGTACAAATGGTAGGGCTGACCCCCCGGGCTAAGGGGTGGGGCCAAAAAAAGTGTTTTACTTGGAAATGGTTGAGATCCCCACCATATAAATATATATACAATTGCTGAGTATAAATAGAAGAATGCACATTTGCTTCCAGGATGGCCCTAGGGTCTGGCCCCACCCTTGGAGACATAGTCCCTGGGCCATAACTTTAAAACGGTTGAGATCCCTGCCCCAAAACTACATATACAAATGCTGGGCTTAAAGAGGCGAATGCAGTCATGATATTAGAATAGACCCTGGGGTCTGACCGAACCCCTAGGGACCTAATTTCTTAGTCACAGCTTGGAAACAGTGGAGATCCCCACCCTATAACCATATATACAATTGCTGAGTATAAAGAGATGCATGCACAATTGCTTCCAGGATGGCCTTGGGGACTGGCCCACCCTTGGGAACCTAACCCCTGGGTCATAACTTTGAAATGGTTAAGATCCCCACCCAAAAACTACATAAACAGTTGTTGGGCATAAAGAGACGAATGCAGTCATGATATTAGAATTGACCCCAGGGTCTGCTCCAACCTTGCAGACTTAACCCCTGGGTCATAACTTGAAAACGGTTGAGATCCCAACCCCAGAACTATATATACAAATGCTGGGCAAAAAGAGACAAATGTAGTCATGATATTAGAATTGATCCTGGGGTCTGGCCACAACCCTAGAGATCCCCACCCTATAACCATACATAAAATTGCTGGGCATGAAAAATCTAATACAGACATACTACAAGGATTGGTCTTGGGTCTGGCATATTCCCTTGGATCTCATTTAGAGAATATTTTGCCATGATTGCCTAGATATCCAGGTGAGCGATACAGGCCCTCTGGGCCTCTTGTTTCATTCTGTTTTCAGGGTCTTAAATCTCTTTTGGAAACAATAACTTCCTCTACAATTTTAAATGATCTGAAAGCTGTTAATTGGTCTTTTTCCAAAAATATGAGTCATCATAGCCACTTTTCTTTTACCTTTCGATTATTTGACGTCATTATTATTTTGCATTTGTTTTTGTCGAACATTTGTTGGCCCTAACGACCTCTCCTACGTTGAGCCTAAAGTATGAAATAATAATAATTATAATTATGTTTTACAGGGTAAATGTACTAGAAAAAGAATGTGGACAAATGTATCTGGATATGAAAAACCAGGATCACCAAATCGAGAGAGAAAAATCAAACAACAAAATTCTTCAACAAAGGTATAGATTAGTCTGGAAGCTTCCTCGATATCCAGGAGTTACGCTCACTTTTGCTCTCTGTACCCCTGGAATATGTGATAGCAAAACTGAAGCATGCGGCTAGCTATTTGATTGGTCTCGGGTACAAAAACCTGACCAATTGCTAGGCTGAGACCTGTCCTTAAAAGATTTATAGAAGAGTGACACCTGACTTCAAAGCCAGTCAATTTTACCGTTATGAGACCCACAGATTCTTATGATGTACATCAAAGGATCGAACTAGTCTTCTTGTCTCATCCGAAAGGTTTTGGAAACTGAGCCTTCAATTTTGCTATGACATATTCCAGGGGTGCAGGGAGTGAAAGTGAACGTAACCCCTGGGGTAGTGAGGATGGTCTGCAGGAGGAAAGATACTTTAGGAAATGTATCAAATCGAGTATTTTAAGAGAAATTATGATGGCCCAAAACTAACACCTTTAGAAAAAAATTGTGAGACTGCAAGGAACCTTCATGAAACGTACGAGTAATATAAGCTGCAAAGGAAATTGACATAATGGTAATTGGCTACAAGGTAATCATTACATAATGAAAAACATATTACTGGGGGTAGGCTACATGAAACAAGGCAACTCCAGAATGTATGCTATAGGCTATGTGCAAAATGGGTCAGGTGCCTTCAGGAATAATTCATGAAAGTTTGACTGTATTTACATCCATTGTTTCAGGATGGAAGAGACGAATGACCAATTCAACTACAATATGAACTGTGTCAAACATAAACTCGCATCAAAAGACAATGAGATCCAACGCCTGGAGGAGGAAAAGGCAGACGCCTTAAGAAGGTAAGATATGCTATTTTGATATGTCATAGTTCTGAATAGCGCTATAAAAATATGAAAACTCTGGTCCCGAGCATCGCCATCCGCCAGTGGCTTCACTCGAAAGAAACTCAAATGTGTACCAGTATGTACCTTTGTAGGAGTAAACTTTTATCAATTAATCACATTATGTGTACACATAAATATGTTGTGGCCACTTATATTTAAGTGTTGTTTTTACATGGACTGCCTAGCTGTCCAGTGGTAATCTGATTTGAGTTCAATTAAGCTTGCATAACAGCGTTGGGTTATAAGTATTTTCAACATGTTGTGATAAGGTCCGTAAAAGTGGTTAACATTTTCGATAATTTCACTCGTGTTTAGAATTCGCGAATATTAGTCAAAGCGCGAATATGGAGAAATAAAAAAAAACGCAAAGTATAACTGCTATACAGTACATAAAAAAAGTACTGTCTTGTGGTATTTATAAAAAATTACGCTGACCAAATCAATTTGAGACACCATTATCAGGCCGAGGTTAACATATGTAAATGGTCATGCTATATATTGACCAATCAAAGATTCTCTTTCAGAAAGCTTTTGGTGGTATAGCAGACATGGATAAAATGGTTGAGGAGGTTTAGGAGATATTTCCAATCGATTGTTTGAAAGCTGATCAGAGAAATTATCATCCAGTCCCTTCTGCTTTAATCTCATTTCCAACAATAGAAAATTCCTGCAATTCTCATTTATTGCCCAAAGGATGTTTTTATTTGCTTCAAAACAGTCATTAAATAAGGCAAACACTATTATTGTTTATTAAAAGTCTTAAAATATTTGCTAAGGATATTTGCTAGCAGCATTTTCAGAAGTTCAGGTATAGTACATAGTAAATGAAGCTATATGTAAATGATAATTTAAGCAGGTTGCCCGATTGTTTCTTATAGATACGCGAAACAGATTGGTTCGGAGATATCAAACAAAGTACATTAGCAACATTACGATTTATGCAAGTACATATATATATACCCAGTATATCCTGACAAAAATATTGGCTCTCATGCAGAAGACTATTCACCTCAATTCTTCATTAGGTTTTCACAGCAACATAACAATGGTATTTCTATCTAAGAATACTACTATCTTGTCATCTTCGGTGTTGCTTACCAAACACACATTAATGTTTCACATTTGAAAACAATTTTCCATCAATGGTTATGATGGATGTGACCAACGATTTGACCTGCAGTTATGGTTATTACTGCTGGTAAAACTTCCACAATTTTAACTGTTAGAGTTATAAGTCCCCCACCAGTTGTCGGGGGCGGGGGGAGGGGGGGGGAGGTATAGGATTAGGATTGTCTCTATATTTGTCCGTCCATCCATCTTTCTGTCTGTAGAGTTTGTTGGGGCATATCTTATGGTACTGTACTATTTTGCCTTGAGTAGCCAGATTTAGCGTGCATGTACATCTTGGAATGGCAAATTTTCAAGTACAAAAAGTAGGTCACTGTGACCTGTTGTTTGACCTTCGACCACAACCTTTGAACAAAATATCCAGGGCATATCATCTATACTGTTTCATCTAGAGTAACCACATTTTGTATGCAAATACATTTTTGGGATGACAGAGTGTCAAGTAAAAAAAGTAAGTCACTGCATGTGACTTATTCTTTGACCTTTGACATTATCCTTTGAATAAGTAATATGCTATTTATACTTTTGACTGTAAAATATTGAGAAGTGAAAATGTTTGCAATCAGACACTTAAAGCTTTTTTTCACAAAATGCACTTTCAAATGAAATATATTCACTGTTTTCTTCCTGTGATATAATTTATATTCAGTGGTGATAATGGCCAAATAAAAGTTAAATATCTGTTTTAACAATGTAACTGTTTAGTTGATTGTTAAGTACATAAAAGAATCCTCCATGGTACATGTAGTTGATCTGTATAAAAAGAAATTAACAATAGAGAAATATTATCACAAAAAGAAGCCATTCATATGTCTAAAGACTCTTTTGAAAAAATGATCAATCTATAGAACTAAAAATCAATTACTCTTTCCAGAAATCTTCGATTATGTGTTTACTTTAATTATTTAGGCTGAGCACTTTGGCAAGTGCCAAGTTGTCCGACAACAATCCCGACATCACTGATTTAAGTGACATGAACCGACCTCAGAAGATTGCGGAGAAGTATTCCGAACTTTACGACAATGAGTGGACCGACGCATACGAGTATCTCACCGCCAACGGACAGGATCACCAGAAAACTGTTGCCGACTTACTCAATGTGTTAAAGGTAGTCATGGGGCTACTCACTATATTAGAGAGAGATTTAGGGTTATTCTACTCCATATGTTAGAGATAGTCATAGGGCTGCTCACTATATTAGAGAGAGATTTAGGGTTATTCTACTCCATATGTTAGAGATAGTCATAGGGCTGCTCACTATATTAGAGAGAGATTTAGGGTTATTCTACTCCATATGTTAGAGATAGTCATAGGGCTGCTCACTATATTAGAGAGAGATTTAGGGTTATTCTACTCCATATGTTAGAGATAGTCATAGGGCTGCTCACTATATTAGAGAGAGATTTAGGGTTATTCTACTCCATATGTTAGAGATAGTCATAGGGCTGCTCACTATATTAGAGAGAGATTTAGGGTTATTCTACTCCATATGTTAGAGATAGTCATAGGGCTGCTCACTATATTAGAGAGAGATTTAGGGTTATTCTACTCCATATGTTAGAGATAGTCATAGGGCTGCTCACTATATTAGAGAGAGATTTAGGGTTATTCTACTCCATATGTTAGAGATAGTCATAGGGCTGCTCACTATATTAGAGAGAGATTTAGGGTTATTCTACTCCATATGTTAGAGATAGTCATAGGGCTGCTCACTATATTAGAGAGAGATTTAGGGTTATTCTACTCCATATGTTAGAGATAGTCATAGGGCTGCTCACTATATTAGAGAGAGATTTAGGGTTATTCTACTCCATATGTTAGAGATAGTCATAGGGCTGCTCACTATATTAGAGAGAGATTTAGGGTTATTCTACTCCATATGTTAGAGATAGTCATAGGGCTGCTCACTATATTAGAGAGAGATTTAGGGTTATTCTACTCCATATGTTAGAGATAGTCATAGGGCTGCTCACTATATTAGAGAGAGATTTAGGGTTATTCTACTCCATATGTTAGAGATAGTCATAGGGCTGCTCACTATATTAGAGAGAGATTTAGGGTTATTCTACTCCATATGTTAGAGATAGTCATAGGGCTGCTCACTATATTAGAGAGAGATTTAGGGTTATTCTACTCCATATGTTAGAGATAGTCATAGGGCTGCTCACTATATTAGAGAGAGATTTAGGGTTATTCTACTCCATATGTTAGAGATAGTCATAGGGCTACTCACTATATTAGAGAGAGATTTAGGGTTATTCTACTCCATGTGTTATAGGTTGTCATGGGGCTGACCTTATCAATATCTTAGAGAGAGAGCTAGGGTTATTCTACTCCATATGTTAGAGATAGTCATAGGGCTGCTCACTATATTAGAGGGAGAGCTAGGGTTATTCTACTCCATGTGTTAGAGATAGTCATGGGGCTACTCACTATATTAGAGAGAGATTTAGGGTTATTCTACTCCATATGTTAGAGATAGTCATAGGGCAGTTCAATATATTAGAGAGAGAGAGAGCTAGGGTTATTCTACCCCCTATGTTAGAGATAGTCATAGGGCTGCTCACTATATTAGAGAGAGATTTAGGGTTATTCTACTCCATATGTTAGAGATAGTCATAGGGCAGTTCAATATATTAGAGAGAGTTCTACGGTTATTCTACCCCCTATGTTAGAGATAGTCATAGGGCTGCTCACTATATTAGAGAGAGATTTAGGGATATTCTACTCCATATGTTAGCGGTAGTCATTGGCCTCCTTAATATATTAGAGAGAGAGCTAGGGTTATTCTACCCCCTATGTTAGAGGTAGTCATGGGGCTACTCACTATATTAGAGAGATCTGTTTTATATGTAACAGGAGAAAGAGAAATGCAACAGCCAGACCAGGATTCAAACTCAATTGGGCTTCCTGGTTTCCTGGCGACCAATCCAGTCAGGTTCAGATACAAATAGATCATATTTAAGTGATTAGATGATATAATTTTGGATCAATACATCACCAAAGCTCATTATATTTCCAATGAATTATCACAATGATACATAATACTGAATGTCTGGTCAACTTATCTGTGGTTGAATCCAAACTTTTTTGGATATAAAAATCATCTTCAGTTGATATAAATTATATACTCTGTGTATAGCATGTACATGTACCATGTTTATCCAGTTACAATTCAATTTTCCCTAAACAAAAGTTCATTTTCTACTTTCAGGGCTGTTTCCAGTACTGTAAGACTGTGGGCAGACGACAGTATGAGCACCTTTTAGTTATGGCTTGTTCCCCATCGTTTGAACAAAAGGTAAGGTCATCCAATTTTACATGTATTCCATAGCTGTACATGTGAAAATATCTCATAAAATGGTTATATCTATTGATGCCAATTCCAAATGTTAATAAAAAAGATTTGAGTGTCAGCATAGTCAGAAAAAGTCTGCTTGTCTGATCGCCGGACTCTGGCTGGTACATAAGTTTTACCATGATTACACTTGTCAGTTCTTTGAAATTTAGATATTTGTATGACTGGACGAGTACAATCTAAGCAGAAATTAAAGCCATGGTCTGTTCTGGTTACTGATCATTTGTCAACACTAGGACCGTGTTAGTTTATCGTGATCCATACGGTTGAACCAGTTGGACAAAAGTTGTTCGCTTATGAAATAAGGTCGAACCTAGTAATCCGATACTGCTTTCAGGCAAGGGCTTGCGAGGCCTGCATAAACATTTGCAGGCCCGCTAGGTTTTATACTCGAATTGTTATGTTTAAAAACAGTCAAAATGGTTAAACCAGATACATGAAAGGGGCCTAGATGTACTATTTTGTGATGCAAAGTCCATTGAACCCTCAGGTGACAATGTATATGTTGAAATCCATCTTGTGGTGCAACTCTTAGTATATATATAATGCACCATCCAAATGAAGAAAAAGATATTGTTTTGCATGATCTGTGAAAGGATCTTGGAAATGGTTGAAATCCCACAATATAACTGTAATGCAACTCCTGTGAGTGAAGAGACAGATACTTATCAATCTAATCAAAATTAGATTTTCCCATCCCTCCCCTTTACTGATATGTGGTGTGAAGGCAACATGTTAGCAAACAGCTAGGAGAGATGCGAAGATTTGATTTCAATTAGATGGAATACAGATTATCCTAATGGGATTGCCGTCTGTGTCAATCTCCATCCTTAGTTCCTTTGTAATAATATGGAAAGTTTGAACTATTACATGTGAAGAGAGAAATTCATATATGCCACCTGCATTGACTCCTTGGTCCAGACCCACCTTTAGGGACTTCATTTCTTCTTATCTTTGAAATAGTGGCGATCCCAATCCCCTAACTATTAATGCAATGGCTTGGCTAGAAGATGTGAACATAAGAATACTTTAAACATCAGCCCCGCCCTTGGGGACTTGGTCCCTAGTTCAGAACATCGACACAGTTGATATCTCAACCCTGTTACTATATAATCATACAACTATAGAGCATGGAGATTTGCATATCTTGACATTTGTAGCTATAATTGACCAACACAGGAATTAAGTACAACTGAAGAAAGTAATAATAAAACCTATCATCTATTTGATAAGGATCAAGGCTTGGGAGCTGTCGGTAATGCACAGGCTGTACAGACTTATGGACAAACCATCACCCAGAAAGTGATTGAGTTGAGGAAAGTGGCATTCCAGCACTCACTTAATACCATTAAACAGGTAAGTGCTTAAAAAATCAAAACAAATCCTCTGACTGTCTAAACCTAACACCACCATGTCACACAGGTTTTCTTCAGGTACTCCTGTTTCCGCCCACATTAAGACCCCAGACACTTGGCTAACTTCTGGGCCACAAGAGTTGAAATAACTTAAAATATATAAAGTTTGTATTATATAACCCTTGCTGCAAAGGGAATGTGCCCAATAGAGGAACACTAGGGTAACTCTTAAGGACTCTCATTTAGACTAAATATTGTCTGTTCGTAGTTGGTATTTATTTTGCTCCTTTTAATACATACATCAGATGTACCACACTCAACATATAAACGTAGAGATATTAATGACTGAGCCTGTTACATATATTAGGTTTGTTTATACATACTTATATATAGAATAACACTAGTTCATAAGAAGTCGATTCTACATTGAATCTAAGTTTCCATATCATGCATATATTTTGCCTGAAAATAGCGAACCTTGACCGATAGTGGCCAGTAATCTCTAAGTTTAATTCATGACATCAGAATCACCAGAACCAAATCAAGATTGATAGAATGACATGATAAAATCATATACTTATTACACTGGTAAACATGTAGTTTTATCTAACCAGGCGTACCAGACTGACAGGGGGAGAGATATAGACCAGTCGACGTCCCAGGAGATATCTATATACATGGATAAGTGTCTGGATGTATCCTGGCTGGCCTGTATTCAGGATCCACCCTTGGAAATCGTTTCAGACTTTCCGCCCTACTCAAGAGTTGATTTGAACATCGTTCGAAAGTACACTAAGAGTGGAGAGTTTGTAGAATACGTCATCTGGCCAGCTCTGTTGCTTAGCAATAATGGTGGACTGTTGTCCAAGGGAGTAGTTCAGTGTACGTCTCGGCCCCATGATGTTGGCGCACAGCAGATGCGAAGGCCCAGCGACTCAAACCAAGAGAGTGATTTTTAGACTGTGCGAGTGAATGTAATCATTACATGATAATTGCATGAATGAATGTAATCATTAGAGGAAGACTGTCAGAGTGATTGGGATTTTTATGTGCTGATAGAATGAATGCAATCATTACAGGGGGACTCGAGGTAAGGGCAAGCTTGGTTGGACGCAATACTCAGTAAGGAAAATGTATCTCTTGACATATCAGTAATAGTGGTAACGTATTCAAACATCAATGACCCATCAAACCATAGGTCATCTCCCATTGGCCAGGTCAACTTTGAAAATAAACATTGAAAATATCAAACAATGCATTACGAAAATTACAGGTAAAATAAAAGGAGCAGAAAGATCGGGACTCGAACCTGTGACCCTCTAAACTCTAGACATATGCTGTACTAGTGGAGCTACCTGGTCGCCGAAGATCAACCCTGTCCAGTTCCGCTACATTCCTTCCTTCTTTTTTCTCAGTCTTTGCCTACGAAGACATTAACTTTTACAACCCAGGTTCTGATATTCCCTTGCCAAGCATTCACCAAGCATTCACCAAGCATTTGAAACAGGGGTTTGTCTCTGGCACCAAATGTTATTAGAAAGCATGGCCAGACCACCCGGATTTGAACGCAGGACCCTCTGAACTCTAGACGGATGCTCTAACAATTGATCTACCAGCTGGTTGCTGATGATCGACCCAGTCCAGTTCTGCTACACAGATATGTGCAGTACTATGGAAAATAACAAAATATGTAAAACAAACTGAGATGTAGATCGTAAATGATGTCATTCTAGCACTACATTTCAACTATTTAATTACATTAATTATTTTTGTGATTTTATTGTAAAATTTGAGTACATAATTATTTCGCAGTTAATATTTAGATTTTATAATTCTTTTACCAGAACGTTATACCATAGTGTGATAGTTTAGTGAGATATTAAATATGTTGTTCAAAGAAGCCTATAGTTACATCTAAACACCTGCAACAGTGCAGTGTTTTGTGAAACAATGATATAAAGGTAATTGTACCTGGTATTTTGCTTGACACTGAGAGGTGAGTATGTGAAGGTATCATCAACGGGAGGTATATATGGCTGATCACAGCTTCTGACATAAAGGATCTTACATGAGTTTCCATTTCATATGAGATTTATGCAATGAGTCTTAAGAATTTTTCAATTTAGCCAGTCTATGGCGAGCTAAAATGAAAAAAAATGTGATGGGTTTCATAAATTTCATATGAAATGAAAACGAGTGTAAGATCCTTTTTATCACATAATCAAGATTTGTGGCATTTAATCGTGTAAAATGATAATTTTTATACAACCTTGAAATGTAAAATGCCTCCATTTTGACTCCAGTGCATAAGTCTGTGATGTCATAAGTTAATGCGCAACAAAATATGACATGGGTATATTCACTGGATAACACAGTACATAATGTGATAAAATGTGATCTTACTCTAGGGCTAGCTGCATTAGCAATAACATAACAGCATAAACATACAGTTGAGAAATTGAAAGGCACAGCAGTCGTATTTAATGATGTCATCCTTCTCCTAATATTCCTCGATACTCCACTCACCAGGGGTTACGCTCACTGTTCCTCTCAAAACCCCTGATATATGTCATAGCAAAATTGAAAGCACAAAGATAGCTGTTTGATTGGTCTCGGGTAAAAAAAAACCTGACCAATCACTAGGCTGATACATGTCATTCGAAGATTACAGAGAAGAGACACCCGACTTCAAAGCCAGTCCATTTTTACTGCTACCCGATCGACAGATTCTTTTGATGTACATCAAAGGATCGAACTAGTCTTCTTGTCTCATCAACAAGGTGGCACACATCGAGCCTTCCATTTTTGTTACCACAAATTCTAGAGGTGCAGAGAGCCAAAGTGGAGAGTGTATATCTATATATATATATATACATATAAAATATGTATTGATGTAGGAATTTTTAATTTCGGGCAATGTAAATATGAAGCCGCCAATTTGGGGAAATGTCCACAAAAATAACCTGCCAAAGAGTATATTTATATATGATAAGAAATGATCTTTAGACAGGTGGAAAATGACAGATGTAATTTTAAATAGCTTTATGTGGTCGTTAAATTTTTACTTGTAAATACAAGATAAATGTACTTTCCTTTTAATGAGCATGCATAATCATTATTTTACATTATCCGGTTTTAATTTATTGCTTTGCATTTTGTCGTTTGTTTTTTTGGTCATTTTTGTCGAGTGTGTTTCTGTAAGAAGGGAAGTGCTTTTTCATACATTACTATGTTTTTATATAAAGACAAATGTTGTACATGTATTTTAAAATGGCTCTAAAATATTTTTCAATTTATAATCATGCAACTACGAAGGTGTAGCAAGAAGGAGTGAGTATATTGGATTCAGGTTGTCTGCCTGTCTGTAGATAGAATGTTATCATTAATTCTCACGAAGTACTACCCCACTTCTAATGAAACCTATCTTGATTTTACACATACACATTATCAGGATGTATAATTACCTTGTTGCGTCCATTGATAAAAAAAGAATTATGACCCTTGTTTTACTTATAACGTCTTATCCAGGGGCCTGTTCGTTTATGCGAAACATCTGGTACGCTCAGGTTTTTGTGTCGCCTGCGAAAAGCTGGTGACACAAAGGTATTGCTTTGTCGGCGGCGTCGGCGTCCGCACAGAGGTTTTCGTGCGATAAGGTCACTGTTACTATAAATAGAAAATCTGTTTTCGTGCGATAACTTGAGTTTCCTTTGGCCGATCAAACTCAATCTTCATGCAGTGCTTTTTACCAAAAGAGCTTGCTTGGGATTGCTTTTCAGGTCCGAAGGTCAAAGGTCAAGGTCACTGTACTATAAATAGAATATCTGTTTTCGTGCGATAACTTTGAGTTTACTTGGGCCAATCAAACTCAAACTTCATGCAGTGCTTCCTTACCAAAAGTGCTTGCTTGGGATTGCTTTTCAGGTCCGAATGTTATAGGTCAAGGTCACTGTTACTATAAATAGAAAATCTGTTTTTGTGGATAACTTGAGTTTCCTTGGGCCGATCAAACTCAAACTTCATGCAGTGCTAAGCAAGTCCTGCGCAGGCGACACATCCACTTCCGTGGAATTCTTATTTTTTAAATGCATTTTTTTTGTATAAATCCTAGCGGACCTGCAAATGGTGATGCAGGCCTTGCAAGGCTTCGTCAAGGCTCGCCTGAAAGTAGCATCAGATTAATCGGTCCGACCTTATTTCATAAATGGACAACTCTGGTCCAACCGGTTAATCTGTTTTGACCGTGATAAACGAAAACGGCCAGTATTCTACTACTAAATTATACGTTGGATTTCAACATATCCTGCATGTGTAGATGCCATGTAGTTTCATACCTCTTGTGAAGATACCTATGAACCACACCCAATATTATGTTGTTACTGTCCTTTTATTTAACTGCGATCATAATCAACGTCAAACAAATGCAAACAACTTCAAAAATTAATAATAAAGGCTAAGTTTGTTTTGAACACAAACAGAAATTGAAAAGTTATTTGTCTGTTTCCTTGTCACGCAGAGAGCGTTAATGACCAGTGTCACGACTCTGAACCGCTTAACCCTTTCACCATTGTAGACCAGAATGGACTCATCCAGATACATGTTTGGTAGAGTCTACTAAAGTTACCTAGGGGTGAAAGGGTTAAAATATATCATTAGGGCCTAGTGTGCTGAATCAGTAAATTGAGTTGTTAATTTCGCCCCGTTGCACTCTAATACTGCAGAAAGTCAGGGGGATGGGTAACATGTTTCCCCATTCCGCCCCTTAATGGATGTTTAGAACACAAACAGAAATTGAAAACTTATGTTGCGAGCTTTCGAAAATATTTGTTTCCTTTGTGGTGCAATGAGTGTAAATGACCGGTATCTTGAATATTACAGGCTGAAACAATTAACAAAGACACAGTGTGCCGAATCAGTAAAGTAAGTTGTCAAAATTATTACCATTGAATCATTGGACTGTTATACAAGTACTTTCTGTGTCTTTATTTCAACTGTATATTGTGGTATAGATATTCATTTTAATTGTATATAATTGCATACCACATTATCACATCTTTTCAAAGCATAGTGATGGGTGTAGCCTGATACATGTGTATATATACATGATTGTTTATATTAAATTGAATTCAAGATTTATTTAGTTTGATATCAGTCGCAGTGAAAATCCTGGAATTTATGAGCAGTTGGCCATTTTCAGCAATTTTCAGTCAATATCAAAATTAAGAGGGGCCATTCTATGTAAAATTAAAAGAATATTGGAACATGGAGGGGTCAATTTAAGTTTTGAAGGGTCAATGGCCCCAACGCCCTCTCCAGGGTTATCCTCTAGTCAGACTAGATGATTTATAATCATGTTCGAGGAGACACGAGTCCCCTCTTATCATGTTTAATGAGACACGAGTCCCCTCTTATCATGATCAAGGAGACACGAGCCCCCTCTTATCATGTTTGATGAGACACGAGTCCCCTCTTATCATGTTTGATGAGACACGAGTCCCCTCTGATCATGTTTGATGAGACACGAATCCACTACACCTTGCACATGAAAGGTATCCTATCAATCCACAAATGCAATTTATTCATTCATCTTACCCCCCCCCCCGGGTATTTAATTTGTAGTGATTTGTATCAGTTTGAATCATTTTCTCAAAAGTATTGAACATTTGCGAGGGACTTGAATTTGTAAAAAATATCTCTCAACATGCGCTCCATAACATCTTATATCTTATTACAATTAGTATAACTCTATGTCTGAAATATAATTACCTCAAGTAATTTGAATTACAAAAGACATGGAAAAGAAGAATCTTTTTCTTAGCATTATATACACAATGTACAGTGAATTCCAAGATATGAACTTAGTCAGTAAAGATGTCCACACTTGGTGTTTCTAGTTAATTTGTAAAATAAAGCTTTAAAATATCTAAACCAGTGATTTGTGTTGGGGTTTTTTACGGACATATAATGGTATTTGGGGCGTCGGTCCGTCGACACTTTTGATCGTTTCAACAAAATAACTTGCTTAAATATCACACTCAATTTTGATGAAACTTGGTGAGCACATACTTTATATGAGGACAGAGGCTAAGTGTGAAGTTGAGCCGAAACCATGCATATCTAATTAGCATACTGCTCCAATTGGTAAAGTTCAAAACTTAAGTTTTAAGTTAAGTTGATGGACACACTGGTGTGTTGTGTAAATACTATATAAACATCATACATGTATTAGCACCTGTGAGTTTGGCCTTAGACCTTAACATGTAGGGTGGGCGATAATTATATCTGTATAGCCCACATAGGAACGTCGTAGGTTAAGTAGAATATATTTGGTCCAACGAATATGTGGTTTTATATATTACTCGGTTCATGTGTACAGTGTATGCAGTGGGAGTTTCCTCTGGCCCTGACATGTACACCAGACTTGGACATTTTAACAGATAGATGTCTTTAGGTTGGCCAGAGGAAACTCGATCAAGCTATTAATGTTTGTCGTCGCCTACTAAAATATGGATCGGGATGTCTTGCGTATAGATATATGGATTCAGTTATAGTCTTGGGGTTGTCAACTATAGAGATCATGCTATCGTTATAATGAAGAGCATAGTATATTTTCATGTATAAAGAGAAGAGTAAACATACGAAGCGTGTTACCCAGCGCCATTTTGTGGCTTTAGAAGGTGCAAAGACGTGAAATGTCCTCGGCTAATTGCTGCGAATAGCAATCGGTAGCCCGAGTTTCCTTTGGTCCTGACATCAGACTTGGACATTATGACAGATAGATATCTGCCACACCCGACATCTGTCTGTCAAAATGTCTAAGTCTGGTGCCAGGGCCAGAGGAAACTCGGGCTAAGCAATCGGGAGCAGGAAGTTGGCTGAGAGGACACCTTCATATCGAAGGAAGATAGCTAAAGGCTTAGCCAATTCAGGATAATTAGGGCCCCGTATCGGAGATACGGGTGCCCTATAGTAATCTTTCTGTCTGTCTGTCTGTCTGTCCGTCCACAAATTTTGATCCTGGCTAATAACTTTGTTATTTATTGACCGATGTACTTGAAACCTGGTCAAGATGTTCAGTTTACAAAAATACACATTGAGGTAAAAATTAAAGGTCAAAGGTCAAGGTCATTAGGTTCAAAGGTCAAGGTCAAATTTTACATCTTTTCACTGATAAACATTTTGTTATGACATGATGAAGCAAAGTTGATCAGAATTAAACAAGGAGTCAACTGACCAAAGGTCAAGGTCATTGGGTCAAAGGTCAAGGTTTAATTTTGTATCTTTTCACTGGTGAACATTTCGATATGACACTTTGAAGCAATGTTGCTCAGAATTAAACAAGGAGTCAATTGACCAAAGGTCAAGGTCACTAGGTCAAAGGCGAAGGTTAAATTTTGTATCTTTTCCCTGATGAATATTTTGTTATGACATTATGAAGCAATGTTGTTCAGAACTTAACACAGAGTCAACTGACCTTAGGTCAAGTTTTGTATTTTTCACTGAAGAACATTTTGTTATGATATTAAGAAGCAAAGTTGGTTGGAATTAAAGAATAAGTCAACTGATCAAAGATCAGGGTCACCGGGTTAATGGTCAAGGTCATTTGGGTTCAAAGGTCAAAGACAAAGTGGATCTCTGACTTTGACCCTAGCTGGCTCTTGATGGAGGAGGTATATAAGGTGAAATAAAACAAATCAAAGCTAACAAATGAGTATTGCACCAGTATTTACATTTCTGTTAGCCAAGCAAATACGGAGGTGGAAGGAAACAAGACTCACATCATAGTACATGTAAAATGTTTATTTTGCTTCCCAATGTCAAACGTCAAGCTCAGCTATATGGGCAGATTGCTTCTTGATGATTATGGGGGATATATTGCCACAAGACGGGGCCCTTACTAACCTGTCAGTGTTCTAGTTTCAATGGCAATTCTGGAAGAGAATATGTTTGTGTTATTGTTAGCTGAAAGGGCGACACAGCTAACGAGAAACAATATAATACTTATGTACATCATTATATATACATGTTTAATTACAGAAAGGAGGGACATGTTCATCAGGCGTCTCTCGATGTTTGAAGTATGCCTGGGTAGTCGTCCAAATTATCAGTGAGCTTATTTACCACCAATGCGACATAGTTAAGTCAAGTCCAATCCAGTACAAACTTTTTTTAACAGATTTCGTTCTATATATCGGGTAACTGTCCGCCCTGTCAAACATTTGCCTATGATATCACTGGTAAAATCCATATGCACCCGGCATTAATTTCGCTCTGTACATGCTATGACTACATGTAGTATGTCGTGTATAAATATTTTCTTTCAGAATAAGTGTATCCTCATCAAGAAGAGCGAAAAAGGCGAAAGTACGACAGCAACGAAAATTTCCCGGTTTGCAGTATTCAGCTTAACGCGGGGGAAACATGTCATTGATTGTAAGTTGGAGAACCATTTCGGTGATACGTTTAGCAGCAGATTATCTAATGATCAAGTCGAAGAAAAAACCGATCGAAGGATATGAATGATAGCGAGAGTATAGATGTTAGAAATGCAACGATGTATCGTATCGTATTGTATCGCGAGACTTTCTTGTGTATCGTATCAAATTGTTTTGTTTGCCTGCATCGCGATACAACTAACAGTACTGAAATTAACCATCAATTTTTATCCAACTTGAATAAAGTGTTCTTATTATTATTACTCCTGAAGCCTTTTACAATATTCGATGAAATCCTGCACTCAATCATTACTATCGTATCGTAAGTATCGTACCGCGACGCGTATCGTATCGTGAGGTATGCGTATCGTTGCAGCCCTAAATTAGATGTACCGGCCTCTAATTAACCAAAGTGTCAAAGTGTTCATTGATCAAACGGTCGGGATTTTCGACGATGACAATGGACATGTTTGATAAGTGAAGGAGTTGCAGCAGCTTAAGGAATTGGAGGAAATAGCACTTTACCTTGCTCCAATGAGAAGGTGTAAAACAACGAAAACTGACTTGATGCCATCTTGATTTTCTTTTAAGATCTGTGTATCACATACTCCTGTCTCCTACATCAAAGTCTAGCTATATATGGACCTATTTAAACCAAGGTGTTCAGAGTAATTTAAACGTGTAAAATTACAGTGAACACCTTAGTTTAGGTACAAATATACAAATATATCTGTAACGAATTCTCAGGTCCCTGTGTCTAGAGGGGCCACATGTAACCTTTGCTACCGGGTAGAGAGTGTGAAAAGAAAGATATACATGGAGACACCAAGTGTTGCCATGGGGACAGAGACTCAACTTTGACCTTTTCAATATCACCTAAGCAGAAGACGCACACGAAAACCCTCGTTTCTGCAGAGGTCCCACATAAGCGGCTTATTATTATAACATGCACAGTCGACCAGGCGGTTCAAGAGAGAGAGTAAACCAACTGTCAAAATGACAGAAAAAAACTTCGATTCCCCATTAGATATTACGTCACATCTACATCACTAAGACAAGGCTATGCGTTAAATGATAGGACAGTTGTCATTATTTAGAAAAATACTAGGGAAAGGAATAAAAGCTTCGAATTTCATGGTTCATTTAATATGGCAAAATAAGCTTCATTTGCAGACAACACATAAGAAACTGAAAAGGCCTATATATTTACAAAGTTATTTCGCTATCTCCAGAACTCTCGCTATCAACCTAAGACCTAATGTTGTATGATATGTACTGCCCTGCAAACCATCTCAGCAACGTCCTAAATATATTATGAAAGTTGTACCAACTTATGTGTAGCACATCACGTGATGCATTTTTTTGGAGAAGCCGCTATATGTGACGAATTTGAGGTCGCGTATATAATACATTATACCAACATAAATGAACATGTTTATTCACCTTAATTTACCATCGTATGGCATTGACACTTTTTATAATCCTACTACATTCAGATGGCATTTATATCAGCTATGAATGCTATGACCCGTTGGCATCATTATTATGACGTATCAATTGTAACGTATACGTAGTGTACCACTGATCGACTTTTCCTGAACATATGGTTGTTCTGTTCATTGAACAAGTAAACACGATACATACACAAATTTTAGCTACTGTAAAATCATACATTTTCGTGGGACATTAAATTTCGTTTATTTCATGGATAACAAAAATCCACGATATTAAATCCCCACAAATACATAAATGGTATGATATAAATAGGGGAAAATTAGAAATCAGCAAAATATGATTCCTTGAAACAGGCCAGTATATGAAAACCACGAAATTTTAAGCACGCGAAAATAAATGATTCTACAGTAATTGCTGAAGTTTGATATGATTTTTAATTTTCTACAAGATTAACATATTCCAATGGTGAAAATAATAGTAAACTGTACTCTTGCTTCCTGGATGCGGCGAAAGCCTTCGACTGTGTTTGGCACGAAGGTTTATTTTTTAAACTTGTTCTTTTGGGCTTTAAACGTGATACTGTCAATATGATAGTTTCTCTGTATAAAGAAATGTACAGTGCAGTTCTTTGTCAATGTTTAATTTCTAAATGGTTCCCAATATCCCAGGGAACCCGTCAAGGGCTTATTCTCTCGCCTTGGCTTTACTCTGTCAACATTAATGACTTGTTGAATGAACTTTGTATTTCAAAATTCGCACTTTCTGTCCATGACATTAACGTTACTTGTCCTACCCAGACATATGATATCGTCCTACTTTCACTTTGCAAAAGCGACTTGGATAATTTGATGTGTATCTGTTATCTATACAGCGGTAAATGGAGATTTAAGTACAATGCATCAAAATCTGTTGCTATTGTTTCTAATGAAAGAAAAATGCCTACACTAATTCAAAGCGGAAGTAGTATCTTGGGCCAACTGAAGTACAGGGGTCAACTAGTACTACACATGTCGGTATATTTGTAGATACATTCAGTCCAGGTCGTCCAGAGCTGGATGAAGTTGTGCATAAGTTACGTGGGGAATGCTTTGCTCTTATGTAGTGTAACTTACTTGGTTCAGGACTTAGTCCTTTAACAAGTTTGAAACTCTATAAATCAATCGTGCTTCCAAGAGCGTTATTTGGCTGTGAGCTCTGGTTCGCGCTTTCCTCTACTGAATGGCGTCGTTCAGAGACCACACACCATTTCTGTGCAAAACTTATGCAAAATTTCCCAGTTCGCACTAGGTCGGTTATTGTACTGGGAAAGTTAGGTTTACCATCACTTTCTCTGTATGTAGAACAATGCAAACTACGATTTTCGCTGCTTTGTGTAATGTAAAATCTCAATGTACTGCAAAACAGTTTTTTTTGTTACGTATATAGCATATGTATCTTAGTATTTATAAGTCCAAAAGAGGGTTTATACACGATGTATGGAATATTTTTCATAATTACGATTTGCAGTTTTACTTGTACGATTATTTACAGTCTTCCTGCATGCCTAACAAACTAATGTGGAAGCATATTGTGAAAAATGTATTGCTTTGCAAAGAAAGTGAACAGTGGACACAACGTCTGGGTCTGAATTGTGATTTATGCAGGTTTAGGAATATTCATACAGAACTTTCACCTTCCATTCTGTGGCATGTGTCAAAATTATCTCCAAACTTAGCTGAGATCTGTAAACGAGTTTCTAAACTATGGATTACCCCACTTGATTGCGAACTTCATTGTGCTAAATGTAATTTGTTTTTCTCTGACGCTGTCGCCCATTGTATCTCAGAATGCAACAGTGTTGAATTAGCTTCGCTTAGAGATGTCTTTTATACAAATATAGTTAATGTCTATCCCGTACATGTATATGCGTATTTAGATCAAGTTGAAAGGGAACAACAGATTTCCACTGTACTTGGCTCCAACGATATTGCTCTCGCCCTGGGAGAGGATCATGTAATGTTTTCCTTTATCCGAGACTGTCTGATATTTCGCTTAGAGAGCTTCAGCTCTAACATTTCAGTAGATCTAATATCCTTATATAGTCTATAAACCTTTTTTATGTAATTTAAATCGCTTTCTAACATGATTGTCAATTCACAGTAAGGTTCACGTATATATATATATATTGCGTTCCTTTGTTGACTCGTCTAATATAAATATTTCATTATCACCAACATTAATTAAAAACAATTGCCTCCAGGATAGTGACGTGAACAAGGATAATTTAGAGAGGTTGGAGGTACAGTGAAAATATGTACATGTACACAAGACAATGTTTTATGAGTGCATATGCACTATATATATATATTGTCACTGACAATAATTAAGTCATTGTTTTGTCTCGTATTTTTTGTGTTTTATAATTATACTGCTTGCAGTTCCTTTAGGACATATATAAATCAGTCAACGTTGATGAATATATTGCCAAATGTTCTACATATATTCAGTTACTTTTTTTTAAAAATTTCGCCGTTTGTCAACCTCTTCATAGGACCACCTGTTAACCCATTTGGGCCCCTCGAAGAGATTTAATCAATACCAGGTACGTATAAGTAATGCAAGATGGCGACGTGTTCCGCCTGTGATTGCTTTGGTTACCGAACTGCAATCTATGGAGAATGACTTGTTTATCTATTTATAGTGAATGAAGTAATCAAGTAGAGAGATTCGGATTCAAGTAAGTATGTGTAAATGATTAAATTACAATGTCAAATATGTATAATATACATTAATATGTTATACACGATAGCATACCCGTACACTGCTACTTGTGAAGCGGCTACAGATCGCTTGACCTAAATACTTGACGAGGGATATCAAGTATAGGTCATACAATGCATTGTGTTAATTGTTAAATACGGGTTTAATTTCATTTCAATATATATATAACTACGTTTAGACCAAATTATATCGACAACACACTAACTAGGCGTAAACCGAAAGTAGATGTAAGCGCTTTATTGACCCAGAATACATTCCTACCGGACCGCTATGCATGTTCGTAAAAACATGTTATGGGCAATCGTAGCAGGGACTCAGATGTAGAGACACACTAAAACACAGAATGAGACAATACGGAACAAAACTGTACTAAATACGGACAAAAAAGATTGTATCGATAACGTCTGTAAGACAGGTACAGACAGCATTTTCTGTTTACACATTTAGTTGATTACATGGGAACCTATTAACAAAAAATGAAATAAAAATCGGACTTAAGCAGGACTACGTGCTACGTACTGTACGTGTATTTTTTTCAACAAAGTGAGACACATATTGCTTTAGTCTAGTTACCTACGTTTAAGCATAAATTACATACAGAAATGTCCAAAGCTTCCTAGACTACGATAAACATTAATCTGTCTTTTTTTTCCTGTGAAATTTTCCTTTCGAACAGTAGAAATATGTAATACAAACATTGAGTACAAACAAATTATATATATATTTTTGATAAAAAAAACCAATAGATTATCGAATTGATATCAATCATTAATCTATGCAGTATTATAAGTTCCCATAACCAGTAAACATGGAGTGAATTCGGTCGGACCAGAAACTCGGATTGCATGCGGGATGTGATCGGGTAACCCCCCTCCACCTTTACCAATTTTAATTGTTACAGTCAATATGCATGCAAGTAAATTGTTTTTAAATTTGCAGCCTACCGTAGACCTTTTCATACATTTTTAGATATAACAAAAATGCGTTTGTAGTGAATAGTATCGTTACGAGTTTATAGTTTGGATGAAATATTAATCAACGGCTTATGCACTATAACTATTTATAAAAAGGGTGACTCATTCCAGTGTCCTGGGCCCGTATTCATGAAACCGTCTCTCTTACTCAAGATTGGGTTCTGTACTCAAACCATATTTCTTATTACTTGCTTCGATCACGTGACAGGGTCAGAAAGTCAAGGATACTTATTGTTAAACGTATTTTGATTAAAGTGTCTTCAAAATTATAAAAAAAAAAACATTGACAAAATGTGATTTTTCTTTAATTTTTCACTGGAATGTGACTTAAACAAATACTTACTCCAACAATGTTAGAGGTTTTACACGGCGAAAAACTTTTGACAGGCGCCGCGTAACCTCTAACTGTGCCCATAGCTGATTTTCCCCATGCTGACTATCACATTTTCAAAGTTCGGATTAAGAAAGAGTATATCGTGTTTACATACATTTAAATGGTCAAAAGGGTCCAATAAATATTCCTTTCCATAAATCCATGATTATATAAGAAAAATTTCATGTCAAAGACATAAATAATGAGTTTTTCCTCACTCGAAGCGAAGCAGACAGCATTTGCCATGATTTTTCCGGTTAATACAAAAATGGATTACATGTAATGTTTCACAAGCGGAATACAAACAAACTCCGTATCATTTCGTTCCGTTTGAAATCCCCCCTGATATTTTGTATTAATCCAGAAGCCATGTTTTAAATGTAGGTCAGAGATGTGCTACAACGACATGGACATGTATTTTGAGTGTTGTATTCCGTAATATACTATATATTTGTGTCTGTGACATATATATGAGATCTATATTATATCAACCGTGAGTAGACATCGTTGTCATGAACTGTTAACCACTGATGTGAGTTTTTCAAGCCGATTTTGTTCCGCCCGGATTTCGGGCGGAAACTGCATCAAAGAATTAGTGCTTCGGAAATGAGAGGTCGCAGTCGGCAAAATCATATCCGATTGAAAAAAGGCCGACCAGCGGCCTCTCATGTTATGGGAGTAAACAAATACTGTGAGTTTAAGTATGATTATAGTTTCATGGATACGGACCCTGGTGTAAAAAATAAGACAGTTTCATCATTTTAAGTCGTCAATAAAGGTTACTCGTCAGAAATTAGTATTTTATAAATATTTAACACGTTATCATCATAGTCGGTATAATCGGTTCCTCTTATTCAGCATTTCGAGATTTTTCCGTTCTGCAAAGTGCACCATGTTACATCCTTATTAACTCCGCTTACTGTACACGTACAGTTGATTGCGTGGTATCTAACGTTTACGGAATGTCGGAGATCTAATTCCATATGCAATCTATTAGCTAAGTCCTGCATAAACTTCCAATAAAAAGTATACCCGAACTTTTGCGACGAAAGACAAAAGGACATCGTCATTATCACTGTCAACACATATTATCTGTCAAATGTTTATGCTATTAGCAATGTCTGCATGGTTGGCCTCGTAAAATCACAGGTACTTGTGGACAGGAGTGTGATTTTCCCATTAAAATGTTACGTAACAAACGAATAAATTATTGTATAACAATCACATGCTAAATTTCAAAAGTGCATCCCACCTAATAGCCTTCTAAATACATGTTTATAAGGCCATTAGGTGGAATGCACTTTTGGAATTAAGCATGAGATTGTTATACAATAATTCATTCGTCTGTTACGTAACATTTTAATGGAAAAATCACACTCCTGCCCACAAGTACCTGTGCGTAAAATATGCCGTAATGATTTCTGTGTCTGAATCTAAAGTACCGAAGCGTTTATTTCAACACATGTGACTAACGTATCTGGCTGCCATTTTTTCCAAACTCTTTGTATTCATCTCATTGAAACCTCCATCATTAAATCATTGTATAGGTACACCATAATGTCAATTGTAATGATTTCAAACTTTCTCGATATTTTCTTTCGTTTCTGACTATAAATAGTTTGAAGAAGGACAGCTAGAACTCTAACATTTACCCATGTGTGCTGTAGGTTGAGGTAGGTGCATGTACGATTCTTGCAAATCATCAGCGCCACTGGCTGTCTTCTAATGTATGATATATATATAATTAATAATGTAATCCGGACCATGATTTAGCATATTGGCAATTTGCAATATGCATTCCACATGTTAAGAATTCAAGTCTAGTAGCTTACAAATAAAACCATACTTTTTTTTTATCGATGTGTGTTTTGCTTTTATGAAAATCTTGTGATTTGAACTCCTTTGATTTTTATTTCAGGATGAGTAGAAGTTCAAGGCCACTATATACGTAAGTTCTCTCTTTTTTTTGTTCCACTGTTTTGTTGTTTTCTATCAATCATGTATAGATCAGAGGAACAATAATCGTTATACCCAGTGTAGCAGTTCTGAAGGGTTTTTGTTCTTCACCCCCCCCCCCCCCCCCCCCCTTAAGCGGTGAAAAGTTCCATTTAAGTGCGAGGTAATGTTAATATCGTTCAAGTTAATCATTGTTATGCCAAGTTACATATCATTCTTGTTAATGATAGTCAGAGAAAACGTTCTTTCACATAAACCCATTTCATATCATCAGGATTATTATAAAAAGGATATTGTTCCATTTCATACGGAGATGGATATTAAAATGTACTGAAGCTAATTCCTATGATCTGTTTTCATATTTATGTATTTTGACAGTTTATTTCTGGCGTCCTAACCAAACCATACATTGTGTTATGATTATTAAGAATAAGGAAACCATACAACAATCATTTCGTTGAACTTATGCTTAGTTTCGTTGTAATAATATTCCAATAATAAGAACTCGTAACAGTTGTTATGTGCAAATCTTATAATTGTTGCACAATTATAACTATTATTATTATCCATATGTTGTAAAGCGCTTTAGAGTAATTTTACAAATTATATAGGGCGCTATATAAATGTTGTATATTATTATAGTCAGGAAGTTCTTACATCAGTTAACGTAATTATCACAGCTTGTATAATGCAAATATACAGTCTATTTTTTTTTTATTTAAAAAGTATAGCCTAGACACCACTTATGTCTTATCAAAGTTTTACTTGACATACAAACAATGTATGTATTAAACGTGTCGCGACGTTTCAAGACCGACTGGTCCCTTTGTCAAGCTATGACTGAGGGAACGATTTGTATTGTTTACCTGTACAACAATGTGATGAAATTGCATATTTCATATATCACTCGATTCCGGACGTTTCGAAAATATACATTATCGTCACATCGTTGTACATGTGAAAGAGAGGCCAGACGATGGTAGGGCTCAAATTCTTAATCAGGAACAAAGAAGATCACATAAAGTGTCCTTTTTTTCGATGGTTGAGAAGGCTGTAGCTGTTATAAAATGCATATACAAATATTGAACACTGCAGTATTTTGTCCAAGGTTATTGTACAATATTATAGATGTACATTCCATCAGATCAGAGACCTAGATAAATCATACACATTGTTTGGGTATCTGATCAGATTTAAATGATTTATTTTTGCAAATCATTTTGAACTGTTATTACAAAATGGACTAAGTGGACACCATTATTGAAAAAGCACATCTGTTAAATTCATCAATAACTGAAAATGTATTGTTAAAAGTATTTTAGCCATATCATTTATTTCTTATTCTTTGGAACTAAAACCAGGAAATTGACACTCAAAGAGATCGAGGGACATTAAAATATAGAGTAGACACTTATTTTAGACATGTTTGCATAAATTCTTGTGAAAAGATTTCTTCCCCGACGAAATGCCATTGCGAATTTAATTTGAGATTTTTTCCTGTTTTCACATGAACGGAATTTTGTAGGTTTTCAAAATGACAAAAGATCTTAATGATTCAATAACTATAATATCAGGGCACCTGGACGTCCAACCAAGCCTCCAGGCAAGGCATTGTCAGCAACTGGTGTTACTCATCCCACTTACGGTCGACCTGCTGTCCATTCGGTCTCGGGTGGTTATGCCATGCATGGTACAACAACAGGACAAAACAGTTATACAATAGAACATCGTGCAGCATCCAAGCCAACTTTGGAATATAAATGGGACTCTTCAATGATAACATTAGCAAAAGAGATTCCGGATTTCGACAGGTGGATGAAGACAAAAGGGGGCTTCAAAGATGCTGTGTTATCAGTAAATGATAAACTTTTTGAGGTGAGAAAAATAAGATCTCATAGATGCGGTGTATTATGTCTCCTCTTTGAATAAAAGTTCAAAACGGGACGACTGTAACTTTTAGTCTGTTTTCTAATAAGGGGACACGTATTTTCTCTTACCCTGGACATGGATATCTACACTCTTCCCAGTGTGAGATATTCTCGTGTCACCGTAGGGTTGAGACGGGGAAAACAATTGTATGACGTCATGTTAACAATACAATGACGTCGCGTTAACAATGCTTTATCGTTGCACCAACAATGCATTTAACATTGCATAATGTATATGACCAAGCCAAGAAGTGTAAGAGAAAAAGAATCATTCACCCCCTTGAGATGAGATGAAGAATCTCAACTCTCGGAGAAAGATATTTAAGTTGTCAAACACTCGGCAAGCCTCGTATTTGGTAACTTTAGAATCTTTAACCGAGGTTTAATATTCCACCATCTCAACCCTATGGAGGTGAAAGATTGTATAAGTCCAAAAACCAAATCTCCCGTCAAACATAAGTTTCACTGTTCATTTTATTTCAGTAGGACAAACCCTTTCATTCTAGTATTTTTATTTTTTTTTCATCTCATTGAGAAAAATATTCTTATTTATCGGTTGTTAATCTTTCATCTTTTAAGCTCAAACAAACTGCTCGTGGACAGCACACAGATTACGGTCAAAGTAGAGAGTAAGTATCTTGAGACCACTTACAGTTTATTTCTTGAATGTAACTAGTCAGCAAAATCGAAAAAAAAAGATCAAATCGAAATCTTTTTTTGTTGTTTCGAAATTTTTAAGTTTCTTTTTTATGCTCAAACTAATTCATTATTTTTTCTGTGATCAGATGGCAGACAAAGGAGGAGAAATATCATAAAGAGATTACGCAGCTGACTGAACAGGTACAAATGTTACAAAGTCAGTCTCGGGCCTCTTATAATGACAAGGGACATGTTGGCTCTAGTAAATATGAGAAAGAGTTGGACAGGTTGAGGCAAGAAAACGAGAAAATCAAGTCACAGCTACAATCAGCAAAAACAGAAAAGGACCAACTTCTATATAGGTAAATACTATTATTGTAACTCTTATATCAGGATTTTCTACAATGAATCAAAGAATACACCGCCCGGAATATAGATTCTTCATTAGAAGTTCATTGCTCATAGCGACAAGGGAACCATTCGCGTTTTCATGCGCATATTTGTGGAGTACTTTGGAGTGTTTTCTCGTTATATTGTTGTAAACCTGGAAGCGTTTAGTCATTTACTAGTGCATTCATTTTATTGAATGTCCCCGAAGCTGTGTTCATAAACTTGGCGCGTATTTTGAAAGACAGAGTTTTCAACATAAATCTATGTTTGATTAACTTTTTGATACCTAATATCTCTTCTGCCACAAACTACTTGAATATTTTCACCTGTGCTTTGAACTTGCAAAATATAAATATTCTGATGCACTTGTTAACGTCTATATGGTTGATTGGGATATCCTTTGAATATCCTAAATCTAAATGAACATCAGAGCTCAATGTAAAGGTGGGTTATCAATTTCAATGAATTACCTTGGCAATTTTTTAATATAACAACTGCTAAATGTGTTAATATACGGAATTAGGGAATAACTGATGTCCTTCTGTCTTTTAGTTATCCGATGCGATCGACACCAAGCCATATCTGATTATGATTAATGACTTTTGACGTGTACCTTTTACCATGTGTTATCAGGTTGAGTAAGCTGGCAGGGGCCAAGTTATCGGACAACAACCCTGAAATTACAGATCTCAGCGATCCCAACCGTCCACAGAAGCTGTCTCAGATATACAATGAACTGTACGACAACGCATGGATGGAAGCCATTGATTCGATGCCTAAGACGAATGACAAAGGAAACATTCACGTTCTCCTGAGCATATTTGTGGTATATCTTTACAGCGTTATTTTCGTAATACTGTTTTTAACGTGAAGGAGCTGAATCTTGAACTAGCGCGTTCTGTGTTATTTTATATGGACAATTTGTATATGACACTTGTTCGGTTTTATTTATGTATTTGTTTTGTTAGGTGATATGAAGGCAGTGTCGATATATGATTACCTCTTTTATTTTTGTGATGACACAACATTCCTAGGAAATGTGCAAACAAAACCGAACAAGTGTAGGAAAACAAATATTCTGTATAGTCAAATATTAATATAAGGAAATCGGTTTCTGTTTATCAGCTTCTGTCATTTAAATATATTTGTTAACTTTGTTTCATTTTCGTGTTTGTTAAGCAGCGTTATGCGCTATGATTTCGTACAATATTCACATTATAATTTCACACAACTAAAATATATTAATTCAGGAAATCTGGAAGTTTTGTGAGAATCTAGGAAAACATCAGCTGACAGCAATGGAGAATATAATGCTACAACCATGGCAGACCTCGCATACGGTATGGTAACTTTGGTAGTAGTCCGAATTATTCTGACGTTTTATCGACTTTTTGACCATATCGGTCTGTCGTCGATTAACGTCAGAACTCCGGTCCTCTATAATATGCGGGAAATATGCGACCCGTGCCCGGAGCGCACTTCAAACTGATATTTTGGAAACAAATCGTGGTACTTTGGTAGAAGCTTTACACTTAACGTATCTTAATAGTACAGTTAACGTGTGCTAAGTTTGTCCATTTTGTCCAATAGTTACTAGAAATACGAATTAAGGAAACGCCTGTTTGAAGAATTATAGTGTTGATGCATTTAACAATTTCCTTAAAATTAAAAATTCAAGATTTTTAAATATGTAAATTAGCTAAGACCAAAACAAAAATCATAAGTCATTACCCAACACAAGGTAAACCATTTTGAATAATTCCTTTTGATGCAGACCGTTAGTATTGGGAACGATTTGAATTATATATAATATTATTATATGTGTAATGCGACTTGCGGTTTGTGAACAAGTAAGTTCCAGCATTACTTCATGAGATGTGATTTAATAATGGCATTCTTGCATTTAGTTATTTAATGCCACTTAACTTTATCGTTCCAGCATCAAATATTTGTGAACTGTGAAGTGACACTTGATGGTTTGTGTATTAATAAGAACTGATGTCACTCTAGCGTTAATTCATTAATTTGGATTTGATAATGTCATTCTTTCACTTATTAATGTCGTTCGAGCATCGAATGTTTGTGTAATGAGACTTGGTGGTTTGTGTATAAATGTGACTCTATATGATGCCACTCTAGCTTTACTTCATTAATTGTGATTTGCTAATGTCATTCTTGCTTTTAGAGGTTTAATGAATCCTAATGATGTCGTTCCAGCATCAGTGAGACTTGTTGGTATGTATGGAAATGAGATGTGGTGATGTTTCCCTAGGATTACTTGACTAATTGTGATTTAATCTTATGTCATTCTTGTACTACTTTGTTTACTGACAACTTCTGATGTCGTTCTAGCATCCGTTAGGATCCAGTGAGAATCGGTACCACATAGAGTTAATGAAAAGCATTAAAGATGCTCGTAAGATAGCTGCCATAGAGACAAGGAAGAGGCTGTTTAAGGTAAACTGTGTTTATTTCTACAATTTTCTTATGTCTTTGTGTGGCTGTTAAAGACGTCAACTTTCTGCACAATATCTTTTCAATGTGATTGAGATTATTTAGCCTGTCTTAAAATGCACACAGGTAAACTTAACTCTTAAGGGGCTTTCCGTACCATATACATTTTTAGCTCACCGTGGCGTCCGTCAGTCAACAATTTCTATTAACGACTTCTACTTCTTAACCACTGATTGGAATTTAACTAAATTTGACTGGAAGCATTCCAAGTTGGTGGGAATTCAAAATTGTGCAAATGGTGGGGCTGACCCCCAGGGGGCTGAGGGGCGGGGCCAAAAGGGGGCAATTTGGCTATATTGCTTTAAGCGACTTCTCCTCTGGAACTAGGAGATGGATATAAACCATATTTGACTGGAAGCATCCCTATGTGGTGGATATTCAAAATTGTACAAATGGTTGAGCTCACCCCGCAGGGGGCTGAGGGGCTGGGCCAAAAGGGGACATTTTGGCTATATTGCTACAAACGACTTCTTCTGTAGAACTATGCACTGGATATCAATCATATGTAATCAAAGGCATTCATGGGAGGCAGGGATTCAAAATTTACAAATGGTGGGGCTGATCCCCGGGCTAAGGGATGGGGCGAAAACAAGTTTATTACTTGGAAGTGGTTGAGATCCCCACAATATAACCATATATACAATTGCTGAGTATAAAGAGAAGAATGCACATTTGCTTCCAGGATGGCCCTACCCTTGGAGACATAGTCCTTGGGCCATACCTTTAAAACGGTTGAGATTCCCACCCCAAACTATATATACAAACGCTGGGCATAAAGAGACGAATGCTGTCATGATATCAGAATAGACCCAGGGGTCTGACCGAACCCCTAGGGACCTAGTTTCTTAGTCACAGTTTGGAAACGGCTGAGAGCCCAACCCTATAACCATATATGCAATTGCTGAGTATAAAGAGATGAATGCACATATGCTTCCATAATGGCCTTGGGGACTGCCCCAACCTTGGAGACTTAACCCCTGGGTCATAACTTCGAAATGATGAAGATCCCAACCCCAAAACTATATATACAATTGTTGGGCATAACGAGACGAATGCAGTCATGATATTAGAATTGACCCTCGGGTCTGCCCCACCCTTGCAGACTTAACCCCTGGGTTATAACTTTAAAACTATATATACAATTGTTAGGCATAACGAGACGAATGCAGTCATGATATTAGAATTGACCCTCGGGTCTGCCCCACCCTTGCAGACTTAACCCCTGGGTCATAACTTTAAAACGGTTGAAATCCCCACCCCAAAACTATATATACAAATGCTGGGCAGAAAGACTCAAATGCAGTCATGATATTAGAATTGATCCTGGGGTCTGGCCACAACCCTATGGACCTAATTTCTGAGTCACAGCTTGGAAACAGTTGAGATCCCACCCCATAACCAAACATAAAACTGCTGGGCATGACAAATCTAATACAGATATGCTACAAGGATTGGCCTTGGGGTTTGGCATATTCCCTTAGATCTCATTTGGAGAATATTTGCCATGATTGCTTAGATATCCATGTGAGCTATAAGGCCCTCTGGGCTTTTTGTTAATATTTTAACTTTGTACATGAACATTCTGGAAACAATAAAGATTTATAATATAACAACGCGATACATACTGTTATGAATATATCACTTTTGATATGTGGTCCGATCAGAAAAGTAGTTTCTTTCCACTGCATAGACTTTCAGTTTCAAGTTAAAATGAAGCGACGGCAGAATGAAGGGCTGTTTTGCGACATATGGGTCCCAATAGGGGAAATATAGGTAAAACCTTTATAATCCTTCTTCTACCATAGGGATTAAGGGAATTTAGGGCATAGGGGTGGGGTTCTGTTTGAAGTTTGTTCTCGCTATATCTCAAGTACTGGATGGATCTTTCTGAAATTTCAGCACCTACCATGGAGTGTTATATCTTTACTTCATACCAATTATTTTAAACATATTTAGGTGAGCGATACAGGCCCTCTGGACCTCTTGTTAAAGTATGGCACTCTTATGGCAGAATATACCGATTTTGTCAGAAAATTTATTTTAACAATTTCCTTAAAATTTAAAATTCAGGATTTTTAAATATATAAATTAGCTAAGAGCAAAACAAAAATCACAATTCATTACCCAACACAAGGTAAACCATTTTGAATCATTCCTTTTGAAATATTATATTTTGATACACAGAAGGAATCGATACTTAGTGCGAATTACCCTGGTTGTGGCTTCCGGAAATATGATGCGCTTCAGGAAAAAAACCCTTGTATTTCTCTACTGCAATGTATCCGGGCAGGGCATTGTCAATCATACTGAAAACAATTATAGAAAGAAACATTATGTTGCCCATTGTTGGGCAATAATAGACATTTTCCCAAAGGGCGATAATATTGCCAACACCAAATTGGAAACTCCGAACTTTTTCACTTGGTGTTTTGTCAACTTTGAAACTCGTGTTGACGCGAGCTCGTGCTGACGCGAGGTATCAAGGTTTCCTGGTCGTACGATGTGTTAACATGAATAAGATGTATGGTCAAATGTATGAGGTATTACTATAATGCTGTCATGCGTTCTTATCTTTTCGTTTTGATTTTCAGCAATTCCTTCAAGAAAATCCCCAGTACGGAACTCATAATGAGAAAGTAAGGCAATATGCCGAGGCATGTATAAACCTGTGTTGGCTCTGTGCCATTCAAGACCCACCTATCGAATTTATATACAATGTCAAGGAGGGGGAGAAGATAGACTCTGGATACTTCAAGCCGTATGAACGATCAGGAAAAACTGTCGAATATCTAGTGTGGCCAGCAATGTTGCTGCATAAAAGCGGGCCAGTTCTAACTTACGGTGTAGTACAAGTGGTCAAGGGAAAAAAATGAGTATTTCCCCATAAACATGTGTACACGTCTTCACGGACCACATCAAATCCCTTTCACAGACTGTATTGATATGGCATCCAGGACATCTTCAGGGTTCATGTTTGTTGATTTTTATCCAAACAACATTTTAATACTTAATTCATTTAAACATTTAACGTTAATATTTGATGGGCTTGTCTTATGCAGACAGTACTAATCTTTGATACGCCTGTACGCTAAAACCACATTAATGCGTTCAAATGCATGTATGTATAGTTTATTATCATGCATAGACGATATTTGTCAACAAACTCGTTAACAAATAATTAACTCGAAGCATTCATAAAAGGAGCATGTTTTAAAATGTGCATTTCAAAGCCAAGTAACACAAAGTTTTACATTGTTCTCTAACAATGACATTTTAAACCAGCTGATAAAACGTTGTAACGTTGTTTTTTGTCTGATTTCGGATGCATTTGTACGATCAAATCGTGGTCGTATTTTATTATTTTATATTTTTATTTTAGATATATTTTATTATTGCTTTTAAGTATTTGTACGTTCAAATTGTTAAAATTCATAAAGGAAAGAAACGCTTGTCGACAGTATATATATGCATCATGCAACAATAGCAAAGTGGTTCTGATATTTTTATATATTTTTGGGGTATTACCTAACCGCGATATTTTTAGCTTTCCCTTCGAAAACAACCCTTTCCGTCGCTCATGTATAGATATTTGTCGAGTAGAATCGATACTAATCCAGTTTCTGCAGAAACATTGAGGTTTTCAAACGGCTCATTTTTCTATTTATATATATATGTGTGTATTGCAAGATAATGAGATAAAACCCAAACCAACTCGACAAAGACGATGCTGCTGATGATGATGACTAAACGAAGTCTTTATTTTATCGGCACGGATTGATTGTAGATTATAGGACCATGAGAGGCACGGTTTGGTTGTATTCTTAGGAAGCATACTGACGAGAGCCCCACATGTATTGGCATGGTTTCGTTGTATTCTTAGGAAGGATACTGAAGAGAGCCCAACTTTTATTGGGATGGTTTGGTTGTATTCTTAGGAAGGATACTGAAGAGAGCACCACATTTATTGGCATCGTTTCGTTGTATTTTTAGGAAGGATACTGAAGAGAGCCCAACTTTTATTGGGATGGTTTGGTTGTATTCTTAGGAAGGATACTGAAGAGAGCTCCACATTTATTGTCATGGTTTGGTTGTAGTCTAAGGAAGGATCCTGAAGAGAGCCCGACCTTTATTGGCATGGTTTGGTTGTATTCCTAGGAAGGATACCGAAGAGAGTCCCACTTTTATTGGCATGGTTTGTTTGTATTCCTAGGAAGGATACTGAAGAGAGTTCCACTTTTAATGGCATGGTTTGGTTGTATTCTTAGGAAGGATACTGAAGAAAGCTCCACTTTTAATGGCATGGTTTGGTTGTATTCTTAGGAAGGATACTAACGAGAGTCCCACTTTTATTGGCATGGTTTGGTTGTAGTCTAAGGAAGGATACTGAAGAGAGCCCCACCTTTATTGGCATGGTTTGGTTGTATTCCTAGGAAGGATACTGAAGAGAGTTCCACTTTTAATGGCATGGTTTGGTTGTATTCTTAGGAAGGATACTAACGAGAGTCCCACTTTTATTGGCATGGTTTCGTTGTTTTTTAAGGAAGGATACAGAAAAGAGACCAACATTTATTGACATGGTTTGGGGGTATTTTTAGGAAGGATACAGAAGAGAGCCCCACTTTTATTGGCATGGTTTAGTTGTATTATATGATATGCCGAGGGAACATTTCTTTTATTGCTGCTTACTTAAAAGCACGTCCACAGTTATTCGCACCCTCCCCCACCTCCACCCACACCCGCCGACCCCACCTCACAAACCATCGATTTATGTTTTTATTTTACATCTATTAGTCCCCTTACAATTACAAATTTAGGTTGATGGTCTGCATCACATAAACTCTGTGTTGTTACCTTTAGAATGCGATTCAATAGTGACTGCAGATTAAGTCCCTGCGGTGGACACGATGTTGAGTTACGCTGATGTTAAAATTTGAGTGGTATTATTTTAAGTTTTTTAAGCCTCTTTTTTAATGTCTATGGAATATTATCATCTTTTAAGTTTACATGATGATTGATGATCTACCATCGAATTCTACGAATAGTGTGTTTTTGTTGTTTTGTGCATAAAGACCATTTGCATCCGGAGATAACTAACAACCTTCTTGATTTCCAATAGGAGCATACCTCTCTTACACGGTTTGCATTTAGATCCATTGAGGTATTATCTTATCACTGTATGACGGCACTCGTGTAGCTAGTGAAGCGTTTCTCTTCTGATGTCCTATAACATTGCGGAAGGCCTGTTGGTCTTTTTCATTTACCTTCATGATATGGTTGTGACAGGTTTTACTTTTAAACACGAACACCAGAAAATATGTAATTATGTGTTTTTTTTAAAATTATTTTGAATAAAATTCGCTAGTTAAAAATGCGTTTGCTTTAATATCTCTTCCTTCATCATTCCCAAATTAGTTAACTGCAATTGGCTTAGATTCCACATTTCCGGGTCAGGATCTAATAAAATGTAAATAGATGGATTCTTTCAATTTCCTTTGTGAGTTTGACGGCTATAATGTGGATATGACAATCCTTTCAGAAAAAGGACAGCTTACTGAGGACCACGACGCGCCACCTTCTAAAGTGAGCGCATTCTCATTGAATTATCTTGATTGTTTATTTTGTCATTATGACAAAATTTATTTACCATCTGTCAGATTTGTGTCTAGCCTACCGAAGGTACCGATGACCATCTCATAGAAATGCAACTAAACCGTTGGAAAGAACCAGCAAGCTAAATGATAAACGAATACTCACATAAGAGGACAAACCTTGATTGTATCAAAAAGATTCGCTCATTTCATGTCATGACAAACTCGTCATTCAAATTTGATTTTGATTCCTTAAGTAGTCATTTAAAAAACAAATGGCGTTTTAAACCAATCGATAGCGAGTGTATTTCCAAAGAACTGCGTGGACTCTTTTTATGGTTGAATTACGAAAAAGCTGTTCTATATTCAACATGCAACAGCAACGCCAACATACCGATGCTTAACGGATGAATCGTCCTATATCTTATCCTTCTTTTTAACGTGTCACATAATTATTCTGTTGGAGAGAGGTCTAGGCTATTAGGGGGCATGCTTGCTAAACGAGGCCCCGCGCTGTCTGACTGGAACACAGTCCTCACTGCTGTACCAGAGGAACAACACACGGCGCTATAACCTAGTTTCTGTAGCTGATGGAGGTACCATTTATCACAATAATGACAGTGAGTCATGGTGCCAAGTATAAGCTTTCCCACCCTCAATATCAAGGGGTTACGCTTACTTTCGCTCTCCGCACCCCTGGAATATGTCATAATAAATTTAAAGACACGCGGCTAGCTATTTGATTGGTCTCGATTAAAAAGAACTGACCAATCACTAGGCTGATACCTGTCCTTTGAAGATTACAAAGGAGCGGCACTCGATCAAATTGGTCTTCTCGTCTCGTCCAAAAGGTACTGCGCATATTGATTTTGCTATGACATATTCCAGGAAGGAGAGATCGAAAGTAAGCGTGACCCCTGGATATCGAGGATGAAGATTTCTTAACACAATGATGAATGCCCTCCAAGCGGCTTTCTTTTAATGAACTCTCTTAAATGTTTTTTAATGTATATTAGCCAAATGTTAAATCGTCAATGGCTGAGTTTTGATGAGCTCCCTTATCTTATTTGATCTATTTATTTTTCTCTTGTTTATTATGCTATTGCTGTGTGTTGCATAAATGAGGTAAAGAAGACAGCATTGGGGAAGTTTTGATGGATTGTTTATTTTCATCGTTTTATTGTTTACACATCGCATTATTCAACTTGTACACACATATATAATATCGATGTATGTATACATCTTTTTATACATGCACATATATGTATCAGCGTTTTCTCCCACCTCGGCGTATACCAGATACACATATACCACGTGGAACACCCGTTTTATATAACTCTTTTTCACATAGATGTACAACGTGTTCCAGATTTGAAAACTTATTTCTAATTCTTGACTAAAGAGTGCATAAAAACAAACATTTGATTTCAAAGTGCTCAGTATCATACTGACTAATGTTCTAAAACGTAACGTCATTTTGATGCAATTAGTGACGTCATTAATTGACATTTTGGTCAACGGAAGAATAATCACCTGCAAAACACAATCAGTATCTGACTCGCCTAAAGGATTTTTTTTTTTAAACAAACTTGATGTGAAACGTTTCAAACCCTTTTGAATTATTCGGTATACCATATTATCACAGCTCTTTCTAAATATTTTCATTGTACGATTTCTAGATATTCTACTTTATTGTTGCATTCTCGCTGTCATAATCATTTTTTTAACAATTTCACGTGTAAGAGGTGAGAGAAAAAGTGTCAATCATTATTTAGGTATATGAAATAGGGTAATTCTACCCTCGGGTGGATAAGTTGGGCTCAGACCTAAATTCTGCACCCTCGGGTAGAAATTCCTTCTCCCACATACCCACATATGATTGAATCTATAAGTAGGAAATTGATATGAAAATCATTAATACAAAACATGCAGCATATTCAGTTTAGATCAGTCTAGACGTCTTGCAATATCAATGACAGCCTCCATTGCGTAGTTGTTTCCATTTGCACAGAGATTTTCTAAGGTGGACTTGACTCCTGCTGGTACCTTGATTGGCTCAAACGATCCTGTAATGAAGACAATATGCTATAGGGTATTGGAGAGACAATATCAGTATTGAGTCCGGGTATATTGCAGTTCATATTGCTATGGTATACTGAATCACCGACTCATACACTATTTTCGCTTTTTATCACATCCCTGGTTTAACATGGATTCTCGCAGATTTTTTCGTTATATTTAACGGTTGGGAAAACAAAATGATTATTCATGGTACCAGCATACTTCATACAAATACAACACACTTTGGAGCGTATCAAAAGCATTATTGTTAATCCGTGTATCATACTTCCACCAGGTTCTGTGTTGTGAAGAAGTCGTTTTTGTTTTGTTGGTTTTGCATTTTGCCTAATATATCTAATCATGTTTAACCATATTTTATTTTACAACAACAGGAAAATGGTAAACGAAAATCATTTTACAATAGTTATACGAAATCAGCGTAAACCTTTCATTATGTGTAAAGTTGAAATATAAGACTTACCGTTCTTGGTGACAACAGTATATTGAACCATGGAGTCTGCCATTGCGTGGAACCCCATACAGTTATAGCCAGACCTATCAGGTGTTCTGTCAATACGAATATATGAAATGCTAACATATGTGACGTATTTTCATTGTTTACAATGGTTAAAGTACAGTTTGATTTCTGCCAATATGTCAGAATATAGCGCCCTAAGTCAGAATATAGCCAATTTGTTGACTGCATGCGCAATAATCTGAAAAATTGTTAAAAATCGAACTTCTGTTGTGCAACAGATTTGCCTACTGGAAACAGGTGAATAAGTTTTTATAAGTAAACTGAAAAGCCACACTGAAACTACATCTCCACGGTATGAAAAGTTCATAAAAAATTATGCAACCAAAATATCTTTTACAAATTCTGAATAAATAATTTCAATCTTTTCTTGAAAAATTAGTTTCGATTTTTTTCTTTTTGATCATGGTTAATTGCATTACAGTTAGATATGGGTTTTTGTTTTGTCAAAACGCCAGTTAGTTATTGATTTTTATAATTAATTATTGGTGAATAAAGAGACAGGGTACATTAACCACCGATTATATAAAAAATATTACTTACAACAACAAGAAAAACATATAGTATTCATCAGATTCCTCACACTTGTACACGTTTGTGACGTCATTTAAAGTTCCAATGACTTCCGACCCCTCTATCTCTATACTGTCGTCCGTTCTGTGTGTATGGTCCTGCACACCGTCCCAATCCCCTCCGTATCTGTCACCAATATTGCAGGAACCTAAATGCACCAACAAAAAGTTAATAATAAAATGTCTGAAGATGTCTGAAGTAAGTCGTGATCTTGAAAACCACAGTAATTACTATGCGTACTTAACCCCTTAAGTAATTTGAAATAAACCAGTACTTCTTTCTTAAATTTAAAATTATTATAATTACAATTCTTATGCACTTCCCTTTCTGTTTCAAGAATAATTTTCAACCAATTTTGATTGCCAAGATTTTTTGCCCCTAACATCACCAATGAATCCTAAAGGGACCAAACAGCTGGATGATGCAATGTGATCAAATTTAGCATACTGTATCTGTTATCAATATCATTTAAATAAGCTGCACGTGTTTGTGTTATGTTCATCTTTAACTTTGGCATTTTTTATGAATTATTTCGGTCGGTATATGTTCTCCATCGATAATATGAATATGGATCATCCCGTCTAATTCTAATAAAATCAATAAATCAATGTTAAAGGGGCAAGCAAATAAATACAACATACGTCTACATGAATTACTATTCGAACAAGGGTATTAAGAACACATGAATCCTAAAATTATATTGGAAGAAATGACCGTCAGCTGGGACATGTATGTTATTTTATTTTGTTCACATTTTTGTCAATAAAATTCACCCCTTCATTTTATTTTGAGAATAGAGAAGAGATACATTATACCTTTCTTAGTATTATTTAATCAATGGGGATACCTTGTAAGAAGACGTTATGTATTTTGTGTATATTGAAACTCTCCCCAACAATAACAAAAGTGTAGTTCCTTTTACATTCTGCGTTCATTCCCGTCCAACCCCGATCCGCTCCTTTCAATTGCAGTGAAACATCTATTCTTGCCATTTAATCTAATGAATCACAAAGTTACCGAAATGACTATTCAACCTAGGTTTTCAAGAACATATGGATCCTCTGGCAAAATGACCTTGAGCGGGGACAACTCTGCCTTAATTTTCTGCTTAAAATGTATGCATATCTTCATATAAAAAATATATCCTTATTTTTTTGGGGAGAATGAGTCCATCAATCATGCCGTACTGTTATATCAACAGTTATTCCAGGCTAAGTAACAGTAACTTGAATTCCTTATTTTAGCTATATTATTATCGATATTATTTTGACATATGACGAAATAGAATCGTTACATATCCGAGTATTTTAGTAAAGAAGTATAACACTATGTCAAGCATTCCGACAACATAGTGAGTGCTTTTGATTAACCTCACTACCTGTAAGTTTGAACCCTTGTGCGTATATAACATCCTGTCAAGAAAACTTTAATAGCTTAGACTAAATGTTAGTTACTCACCATAGACCGTCGTCGATAACACCGCCATACTAAACAGCATAAACAATTGCGCTTGAAACTGAAAAAAAATGGGAAAAAATGATAGTTACTTACGAATAAATAAAGGCCCATTGTACTTTTGATATAATAGAAAATAACAGCCTCTCTAATTATTCGCATTTGTTTTGCTGGACGGAGTTATTCATCTGTTTGCAAAAGAAGTAAAATCAACAAAAACTTGCGAACTTGTAGATTTTATATAATAAAGCATATTTCATTATCAATAAAAACGCGATAAAAATGTATGGTGCCTGGACAAAGTCACAATTATATTTCACTCGTCAAATAAACTGACATACAAAGTAAAACAACATTGAAAAACAGAGACGAACTATAATTTCATAAAGATAACACTAGCTTTAAGTTTACAGTATTTGAATTATCAATTAGGTCAATGGTATAAGTAGTACTATTGGCACTCTTTACTTACCATGGTGACGTGTTGAAAAGTCGAGGAACAGTTACCAATAAGTATCTGCTTTGTATGTACAAAACATCCGCCTTTATATAGCGATCAGCTGCAGCAGCATCTGTTATCCATATGGTCACCACACATTGAACAGGTCAATCATAGGTCATGAAAAATAGCCACCAGCGATTTCAAGTATATTCTTATAATGAAATAAGTGCTACCTAGTAGAAACGCTTGAGGATCTTTGACATTAATATAACCTAGTACACATTCTAGATGATATTTGTTGACACCGTAGATGTGTGAGTTATGTATTATTAAAGACTATAGTATCCCAAGCAGTTACCAGACAGGGAGTACAAGAGCATTGTTCCTCAATATTTTGTTGGGTAGTTTTTTTATGTTTTAAAAGGAATCACATCTCATATAGTGGTACCTTAAATTTAGTTAGAAAAATACATGACGTTGATATAATATTGGGCGTTGCCGTTGATGGAATATATGATGATGCTATAGTCTTATACAGTACCTGTATCCGTGTATCATAATAACTTATATGGTCTACGGTATGTACGTCGATTTATATGTTATCCCATAATAGTTACCAGCAGATTTTACAACCAATTCGTTCTCTTTTAGTGTATTTTCCTTTAGATTTGTACACTTTTAACCTATTTTAGGTTAAAAACCTGCTGATGCGTCCTAAATGGATACAGGTCATGATGCGTCCTAAATGGATACAGGTCATGATGCGTCCTAAATGGATAAAGGTCATGATGCGTCCTAAATGTAAAAATATTGACTTTGTTTGGCTTGCTCAAAAGGGTGTTTCCTTTCTTTTGTATATCCAATGATTATTTTATATCAGATACAATCACTGAATAATTTAATACATGTACAAGTGTACTTGATACATCTAGTGACGTACCTTTAATCTAACAATTTACATAAATTTTGATTAACTAATACTGTCTGATCAATTAGTATAAAAACAGCATGAATGTATTGTTGCATACTTAGTAACGCATATTGTGCCTGCAACATTTTTCTCGCACAGAGCCGAAATAATACATATAAAAATAAATCACATTGTCATTCTAAAAAGTGAAAGTGGACAACAGGTCATTTCAACAGAGGCAACAATGCAGCAACTATTCAGATAGCTTTCCTTTGATGAGCAGGTTTATATGTACATTTATGTAAAACCTTCCGTTAAAATGCTTCTTTTCTCATAACAAAGTTAAGGTTATTATAGGAATGCAGCGGTTTGTGTGCTTGATCAGAGGATCGTGATCATGAATTTTAAACATAAATACATTTCTGTTGACATTGTTCTACACATATCACCGCTCTTTTCAGCTTATACAATTCAAGTGAACGTTCAATCAAGGAAACCCCGAGGGGTAAATGTGGTAGTTATATAAACCTTTGTCAATCTGTCGCCGCACAATATGTGTGTACCATATTGTCCCGATGTGCCGGTAAGTATTGAGAACCGCAGGCAAAGTAGGACATTTACGTCGTGTTATACATAAAATGTGTGACGTAAATAATTTGCTATTAGGGACATCAGATTGATTGGTAGGTAAAACTTTTCAAATCTCCATTCTAGAAAGATGATGGTAGCTAACGGAATGGCTTGTTACCATGTTGAGTATCTATAGTATGGTATATTCCTTAGTAGACTTGAACACCCCAGACGTAATAGAAGAGAATTCTTATAATCACGGCTCGAACTCACGACGGTTAGCGAGAAGGCTGATATACTCTCTACTGTTGTATTAAGTAACAAGTTCGCGGACATTGTTTTTGGTGTGTATTAATGTTGGTTTTTATGTCTCTATAGTATGTCGAAACAATGTGATGATTTTAACAGAAACTGGAGTTTTATCATTTGTGTTGATGTTGACGTAGGCTTGTATAGATATTCAATTAGCTGAAACGTTAACTGAAACAGGCAGGCACTGTAAGGAGATACACTTTATATTTAATTAGCTGAAACGTTAACTGAAACAGGCAGGCACTGTAAGGAGATACACTTTATATTTAATTAGCTGAAACGTTAACTGAAACAGGCAGGCACTGTAAGGAGATACACTTTATATTTAATTAGCTGAAACGTTAACTGAAACAGGCAGGCACTGTAAGGAGATACACTTTATATTTAATTAGCTGAAACGTTAACTGAAACAGGCAGGCACTGTAAGGAGATACACTTTATATTTAATTAGCTGAAACGTTAACTGAAACAGGCAGGCACTGTAAGGAGATACACTTTATATTTAATTAGCTGAAACGTTAACTGAAACAGGCAGGCACTGTAAGGAGATACACTTTATATTTAATTAGCTGAAACGTTAACTGAAACAGGCAGGCACTGTAAGGAGATACACTTTATATTTAATTAGCTGAAACGTTAACTGAAACAGGCAGGCACTGTAAGGAGATACACTTTATATTTAATTAGCTGAAACGTTAACTGAAACAGGCAGGCACTGTAAGGAGATACACTTTATATTTAATTAGCTGAAACGTTAACTGAAACAGGCAGGCACTGTAAGGAGATACACTTTATATTTAATTAGCTGAAACGTTAACTGAAACAGGCAGGCACTGTAAGGAGATACACTTTATATTTAATTAGCTGAAACGTTAACTGAAACAGGCAGGCACTGTAAGGAGATACACTTTATATTTAATTAGCTGAAACGTTAACTGAAACAGGCAGGCACTGTCAGGAGATACACTTTATATTTAATTATTGAAACATATTCACATTTAAAAAATGCTTTATATACTAATGATAATTATTCTGGCACTAGTTGGAAGTTACCTTTTAATTCTTCTCAACAAACCTAAGCCTCTATTTTTTTCCCCAACAAGTAGTTAACATGGTCTTCCCTACTTACACTTTTGTCAACCTTTACACCAAGCAACTTAGCAGACTGAACCTGGTCAAGATCTGTGTTGTTTAAAGAGTGATCTTTTGTTTTGTAGATATAAGCATACAATTTGATTTATCTGTATTTATTAACATTTTATTGTCTAAACCCCGGTTCTTACTTGATTGGGGTTGGTTTGTAATTTAAGAGAGGAATCAGTAAGCATTAAAACTTTCGTCGATTTCAGTTTTATCAAATGTTTTACTGTTTGCCATATGTTTCATGTTTGGTGTAGAGGTACACTTTTTTGGAGCAAGTTCCCTCACAAATTTACTTGGACTGTTAAGGACTGAAAGTATGTCGTTTTGGCCTCGTGAATTTACGGTAATAGTTAATGTAACGAGCCGATTTAAAATGGTCTCTAATGCGCATTCCCTGAATGATGTCGTCGGTCATCCAGTTTGACTGAGAAGCCTTTTTAACTCGACGTATGCAAAAGGGTGCTTGTTCGTCAACAATGTTGCTGAACAATTTTAAACTTGAGTTCAAGACAAAGGGTTTCCATTTTGGCAGATTCAATATCACGTCTTCTAGTGAATGGGATGCTGGATTTTACATAGTTTTACACACTCCTCGATGACATTGACCATCTTCTCTGTCTGAACGTTCCAGCATAAAACCCTTTATGGACATTAAGAATTTAACCAAGTCTCTGATATACATGGTGAGAAATTTAGGGTAATTTATTGTATATACTCCTGAAATTTCATTATAGGAAACAAAGACCACCTGGCATAGTGAAGTTAGATGAATTTTTTGAATTGCCGTATTAAACAGGTAAAGGTAAATCTATCTGGTGACTGCTCAGATGTGACGCCCGGTTTCCCCATACTGTACCTCTGCTTTATAGACCTGTACACAAAACTATTGTGGAATTCTGCATCTATAGTCACTTAAATTACACATTTCACATCGAGGTTTTGTAGTGACGACATACATGTATGTACGATAGTCTGCCAATTTTGATTGAGAAATGCGGATTTTGGAACCAGTAGTATCAAAAAGTTTGACAGAACATAAATACTAAACTGTGTAGTGTCGGTGAACACAGCACGCTTCATGAATGATGAAGAATTAGTATTAAACAAACAAACTCATTAATCTTTCTTGATGCCTTGCATTTTAATTTCGAAAACAGGCAATGATATCTTTATCTATTTCATTTTATCGGTGATTCTTATTTCCCCTCTTCAGTTTTAGCCCTCCGCTCACAAACTCATCTGAACACAAATTTAAATATTCGTGATCTGTCTTTTCGGGGATTTCTTCCGGGTTGAAATTGCCTGGAAAAATAATTATGGGTATCATAACACGGAGGAAGCCATTTTGTACAGGTAAAAATGCATTATTGATTTGTCTATTTAAAAGATTTGCCTCGATCTGTACCCAAAAACATATCTAACCAGTTTATCTCAAAAAGAGAACATGCGAAATACTTGAAGAAGCAACTTTGTTTATTAAGGAAATAAATATCCATATATTGTCAAGAAACTCTCATATTTGTTTGTTGAAGCTGGGGTATATTTGTGTCTTTATTTCATTTTTTCTTATTGGTTATGAAATCGTCATACATTTCATTTGCTATAGTATAAAATTGTTCATCTTATATATGAAGTTCAAAACTGACGTATTCTCTTTTAATGTGATTTATGTTGTTACTCTTCGGGAAATTCTTTTCGAATAAATTGATATGTTAAATGAAAGTTCTATGCAAATGTACACGAGAGCAGGAACTGTTTCTATCGAGATCAGAGATTGAAACTTACCAGTATGTGTTTTAATCATCCTTTGAAATATATTTCTGCCAACATCAGTCTTGAGCACACACAGAAAATTATCAGGAATGTCATTGCTTCTGAAAACAGCATTACAGTTATTGTGAGTTAATTATAACGTAAAGATATGACACGTTTAATATTTCACAAAGCATTGGCCAACACTCTGATGCAATACATTTTTTTCTCCATAAGATTAGTTATCATCACACCATTTTGACATCTTCACTCTTAGCTGAAATCTAACATAGGTCAGGAAGCGACACGGTACTTACGACACGAAAACTGACTTTATGTTGGTATATGTCGCTGTTGAATGACACTTTTATTAAAGTAAAATAACTGAATACTTTGTTTCATACCAAACATCACCAATACAGCATTGTTACATTGTCATACAAGATATTTAAGCCAATCAAACGAATGGTAAAAACTGCGAAACAGGTTTAAATAAACATTTTCTTACTATAGGAAAAACATGTGTATTACGAAGGGTGGGAAGTCCTTAATATAGGTCAGTGTTAGATGAATGACTCCTTAGTAGTCTTTCAGCATTTATCTTGGAAGGAAATCATTGTTATGGTAGATCATTTCGCAATATTTTACGAAGCGATAATTGAGCGTTTCATTTTTTGTTATTTTTTTAGTGTTAATGATGTATGACGTACCTTTCTTTTACACGATTTTTGCAGCTTGCAAATAAAGCAGAACTTGGCAAGCGTAAGAGCAGTAGGTAAAGCAGAAATTTAAACTGATACTGTAAAAGCTGTAATTTGAATATTGTGAGACTTATTCGTCGTTCCTTTACGTAAGTCAAAAGGTAAACAAACACAGACAAGCTTGAAAACAGCAAGTAATGCAGACATTTTAAATTGAATTAGTAGAAGCTCATCTTTTGAATATTTTGAGACTTATTCGTTCCTTTACTTACATCCAAAAGCAAAAGAGAAACAGACAAGAGTGAAAACAGCCAACTGCAATAAAGCAGACATTTGAAACTGAATTTGCAAAAGCTCTTCGTTTGAATATGTTGATACTAATTCGTGACTTTACTTACATACAAAGGTAAAAGCGAAAAGGACAAGCTTAGATACAACAAATAAAGCAGACATTTGAAATTTGTAGAAGCTCTTCGTTTGATTATTTTGAGATGTATTCGTTCCTTTACTTACATCCAAAGGTACTCGCCGTAGAAAAGTCCTTTATCGATACACTTGAATGCTCTTGTGACCCAGTCTGTGGTCACCTCAATGTTGTTTCCATCCACCACAACTGTGTCATTCGTATTTTGTAAATCATCCGACAGAACAGTCCATTTTCCCTGCATACTTCGACTGATATCACAATCATCTGTATCTATATCTGAATCTATGAATTGATGAAAGTTATTTTATGATGTGACAGTAAACGATTATTAAAAGGTAATGAACGGAATGTTTGCAGTGTCATTGGTGGTGTGGACAAACATAATTTGCATGCATGTAACTTGGTTCTTGACCAATAGGAAATATATGAATTGAACAGAATTTTGTCAATTTGATTGTTGGTGTCAAAATATATGCATGTGACTGTCAATGTGATATAAGAGTTTATGATACTGACTTTTCATATATTGCGATAAAATAATTTACTGTCAATATGTTATACAAGATAATACAATGGACATGTTACTGTCAATATGATATACAAAGGTAATACAATGGACATGTTACCGTCAATATGATATACAAAGGTAATACAATGGATATGTCACTGTCAATTTGATATACAAAAATAATACAATGGACATGGAACTGTCAATATGATATTCAAGATAATACAATGGACATGTAACTGTCAATATGATATACAAGATAAAACAATGGACATGTAGATGTCAATATGATATACAAGATAATACAATGGACATGTAACTGTCAATATATACACAAGATAATACCATGGACATGTAACTGTCAATATAATATACAAGATAATACAATGGACATGTAACTGTCAATATGATATACAAAGGTAATACAATGGATATGTCACTGTCAATTTGATATACAAAAATAATACAATGGACATGTAACTGTCAATATGATATACAAAGGTAATACAATGGACATGTAGATGTCAATATATACACAAGATAATACAATGGACATGTAGCTGTCAATATGATATACAAGATAATACAACGGACATGTAACTGTCATTATAGATACAAGATAATACAATGGACATGTAACTGTTAATATGATATACAAGATAATACAACGGACATGTAACTGTCATTATAGATACAAGATAATACAATGGACATGTAACTGACAATATGATATACAAGATAATACAATGGACATGTTACTGTCAATCTGATATACAAGATAATACAATGGACATGTAACTGTAAATATGATATACAAGATAATACAATGGACATGTTACTGTAAATATATACACAAGATAATACAATGGACATGTAACTGTGAATATGATATACAAGATAATACAACGGACATGTAACTGTCAATATAGATATAAGATAATACAATGGACATGTAACTGTCAATGTGATATACAAGATAATACAACGGACATGTAACTGTCATTATAGATACAAGATAATACAATGGACATGTAACTGTCAATAAGATATACAAGATAATACAATGGACATGTAACTGACAATATGATATACAAGATAATACAATGGACATGTAAATGTCAATATGATATACAAGATAAAACAATGGACATGTAACTGTCAATATGATATACAAGATAATACAACGGACATGTAACTGTCAATATAGATACAAGATAATACAATGGACATGTAACTGTCAATATGATATACAAGATAATACAATGGAGATGTTACTGTCAATATGATATACAAGATAATACAACGGACATGTAACTGTCAATATACATACAAGATAATACAATGGACATGTAACTGACAATATGATATACAAGATAATACAATGGACATGTAACTGACAATATGATATACAAGATAATACAATGGAGATGTTACTGTCAATATGATATACAAGATAGTACAATGGACATGCTACTGTCAATATGATATACAAGATAATACAATGGGCATGTAACTGTCAATAGGATATAAAAGATGATAATATAGATATGTTATTGTCAATATGATATACAAAGATAATACAATGGATATTTCACTATCAATATGATATACAAAGGTAATACAACGAACATGTTACTGTCAATATAATATACAAGGGTAATACGATGGGCATGTTACTGTCAATATAATATACATATAAAGCACTAGTTTCTGTCAATTTGTTGATAACACGTGCGTCTATTATCACTATGAATTACATATAAAACGATATCATACGTGTCATTGTTAGTTACCTTATCCCCTACACACATACCTGATTTCGTAGTCACACATAGAGCAGCAAACAGTAAAAGAGAGGCTGCCTAGAAAAGATAAGTAAATCGCTTATAAGGGCAATGGTCCCATTATTGCCATGTTTGCTGGGTCTTTTTTCATTATCCTCTCCACTTCGACGACATCACGCAGCTGGAGGATGATTTTTATTATGTATAATCCTCCCAATATTCACAGAATTATCTCGCGGTTTATCAGTTGAGGATTTTTCTGTCACCCCTTTGAATATGATTTCTCTGTCACCCCTTAAGACATGATTTTTCTTTCAGGCCATAAAGGTATGATATTTCTGTCACCACACCAAGGTATGATATTTCTGTCACCACACCAAGGTATGATATTTCTGTCACTACACCAAGGTATGATATTTCGGTCACCACACCAAGGTATGACTTTTCTGTCAGCATACAGGGTACGATTTCCCTGTCATTCCCTAGGGTATGACAGATAGCACGTGACAAAATATATACTATGGCGTCACGGGAAAAATTAGACATGACGCCAAAATCAGCTGAAACCTGTTGTTTTCAAACACAGGATTGAAAACCGGAAACATAGCCATCCCCTACCTTGAGAGTGTTAAAGAGAAATTTCCAACACTGGTGGTTATCATCTGGTTGTCTATCCCTTGGATTAAACAACCACAAATGCCAGCATGGTTGAAGATTTCTCTATCATACCCTCAAGATAGTGGATGATTCTATTAGTCAAACATAATTAATATGTGTGGATTAGTAAACACGTTATATCTATTCAACTAAAATATTTCATTATGCAGATTCTGATAAACAACAACTTAAGATCTCGCAAGATATTGTCAGCATACATGCTACGCCATAATTAACGTCATCATAAATGTCTAATTATAACAACACCTCTCTTCTAAAATTGCCTAAAATATTAATTAATTATATACCCCCTCATGTCTCTCAGACACTGAACCCTCGTACAAACTGACTATTCTTAAACATGACTCTCAAACCTATTGGTCTCTGCATTCTAGGCTCTTTGCACAGACGTCATGTATATGTACATACCACCCTTTATTTATTCATTTATATGCACATTGAGATGCTTATCTTCTTGCTTAACGGGTAATGGTGATTGTATGCCTTTTTAGTTGTATCAAATTGTATAGGGCGCTATACACATGTTGTATATCATTATTATTATTTTGATGAAAAATAAAATTAGTAAACAATAGTGTCAAAACATCACCACAAAGTAAACCATAACGTCACATAAACACATGGACTTACCAAATGGTTTACATATAAGGATAAAAAGTATAGCACAGTACCATAACCTCACAAAACATTTAACAGCGGCAAACCACACGGCCAAACTTAAGTGGATATCAACAATTAGGAACAGAAAAGCACAAGAAACAAACGTACCGAAACGTTCACACTCCAAGACAAGGTATCCAACAGCATCATCACACCACCACATAAAATACCACAGCGTTAATACACAAGCACAGAAACTTATCAAATGTTATACAGAATAGGATAAAAAAATATACCAAATGTTTGTATACCATTACACCAATACACACCATGACAAAATATTAAACAGCGTCAACACATACGGCCAAAATAAAGCGGATATCTGCACATAGGGACAAAAGATACCTCAAGATTGAAACGTACCGCAACGTTAAAGCACCAGGACAAGGTCTTCAACAGCATCATCACACAAACACAAAATATATATCACAATGTCAACTCACAAGGACAAAATATACTTCAAGATTGAAACGTACCGCAACGTTAAAGCACCAGGACAAGGTAATCATCAGCATATTCACACCAGGACAAAATATACCACAATGTCAACTCACAAGGACAAAATATACCACAATGTCAATTCTCAAAGACAAAATATATTTCAAGATTGAAACGTACCGCAACGTAAAAGCACAAGGCCCAAGACCAGGTCTTCAACAGCATCATAACACCAACACAAAATATATATAACAATGTCAACTCACAAGGACAAACTATCCTTCAAGATTGAAACGTACCGCAACGTTAAAACACCAGGACAAGGTCTTCAACAGCATCATCACACCAACACAAAATATATATAACAATGTCAACTCACAAGGACAAAATATACTTCAAGATTGAAACGTACCGCCACGTTAAAGCACCAGGACAAGGTAATCAACAGCATATTCACACCAGGACAAAATATACCGCAATATCAACTCAAAAAATATATCCCAGCGTTAATATCTCTGGACGAAATTTCATTTACGAAAGACATAAACAGCGACCGAGAGATAAAGCGCTTTCTGTACCAACACGTGACCGCTGTGGTTACGTCTCTTGAAAATATGAAAAAATGACAAACCTTTAAGATATCTCTCAAAAAATAATCTTTTGACGTCAATATAAAAATTCTAAGATATCACTCACCTTGTACTGCATGGCGACTTATGGATGAATACAACTGGTTATTGCGAATCATATAGTGTGAAATGCAAAATTGAATTGCGCAGTGGATGTAAACATCTAAATTTATAGGGGATGCTTTGTAACATGTTGTAGCAATTAATACCACTTGTACGTGCTGTTGGTCAATATCATTGACAACACGATTAGTTACCAATGAATAATTGGTAGTAATATATCAATCCTAAAATTGATTCTTATAAGAGTTGACAGATGATTCTTTAAAAAACACATAACATTTTGTCATTTTAAAAGCGTTTTGATTTTTTAATCCCGTTGCCTTCGGAAAATAATTATTTAGACATAAAACATGTTTCATATTTATACCCTATGGTGATTCTAGATGACCGAGGAACGCCCGGAATATGACCTATCGCTTACAGTAATGAAATAAACTGTTCAAATCTCCCTGAAGAAAATTGAGATGACGGAGTAAATAGATCATCAGTTCAAAATTAATAGTTAACCCGGTTATCACGTGCAGGCCTGCAGTGTTAAACAGCGAAGTAACTGATTTATTACATAACGTCACGCTACCACATTTGGCACAATTTTGATGGTTTTTCAAAGTTTTCAAAATCCATAGATTGTATCTGGAATGTTTATTGGGTCTTGACAAAGACTACCCATGGTGGTTAATTTTCAGGAAGGTTTTGATTATAAGGCATTTGTTTTTAAAAATGTAACGCTAAACTTGCAGTAAGAGTTTTCAGCCCTGATTAGTTAGTACCCTACTTGGTACATCATATCACAGACTCTGAACTTTAATTTTAATTCAAGTAGTTTTTTTTATACCACACTGAACTACAATTGCATATATGCATTTTTATATCCGGTTATAAGAACCAGGAATCAACACTTTAAAATGCCTATAATTGTCCCCTTCAAAATCCTCCAAAATTTCGTCGACATACGTCGTTCTTTCTGGTTTTCTGACGAGTTTTCTTTGCAGTTGTCGCATACTCCTAAAATGTTGCTGTTAACAAAACTATTTAGTGGAAACGCTGATAGTAATCTCTATTGTTTTACCAACAGTGGAAAATATACAAATTCAATTTTACAGTCCAATTCAAAACATATTCCAACTGTGTACCAATTGCGTACCAATTGTGGTGTAACGTGACGTTACCTGGTGGATCATTATGTAGTACCGCAGCCTGATTTCAGGTCTGTTAACACATACTCTGTATTTTACACTGTGATATAAGACAAGATGTTCTTTAACTCCAGTTTGAATTTATCAGTTGTTATCAATTGATCAAATCAACGAATTTAAACAGGAACGGGTTTAAAATACGGTTAGCTCGATTTTACGTTACGGTAATGTGGTGACCATATTCCGTCATCGACGTCATTTTGACCACCATAAATGTGCTGCTCATTTCTTTTCGGGAACAAATTGATTATTGATCTGGGGTTATTATGAGCAATAATTTTAAGTGCATATCAAATAAAATTTAATAAAAATATGTAAAGAATGTTCTATCTTCACATATTAAGACGTCCCTTTTTTAACACTGACTAATAAGCACGGTAATTTCTGTCCATAGTAATCAACGCCGTACAAACAAATGAGTGGTTGTGTTGTACATATTTGATACAGTAAGTATATCTGACCTGAGGTAATAGCAGAAAACAATAATATGGTTTCGAGAAATGGCAAATAGACTTGTTGTCAAGCGTGACATCATTAACTTCTGACGTCAAATACTGTACATATAATTTCGGCAATTTTCGAGGCAGCAATATCTTATTTGTTCTAATACAGAATAACATAAATAGAAAAACCAATGTTTCTTTTTCATTCGTGAAAAGTATTCGGTATTCCACCATACTCATGAATAATTGCACGGGAAACTATGTCAGGTAGTGAATAAAATGTCACGTGACGAGCGTTGCATGTAGTATATACGATAATTTGTCATATGATTAGCGTGTCAGGTAGTGAATACACAATTTGTCACGTCACAAGCGTTGCTTGTAGTGAACCAAACAATAGGTAACTTGACTTGTGTGCCATGAAGTGAACACAACAGTTTGTCATATGATCAGTTTGTCACGTAGTGAATACACCAATATGACACGTGGCTAGCTTTGCATGTAGTGAATCAACTAATTTGGCACATGACTATCGTGTCACGTAGTGATTACACCAATAACTAATCGTGACCAGCTGTGCATGTTGTGAATACAAAAAAATTGTACATGACTAGCGTGTCATGTAGTCGATACACTATTTTGTCAAATGATTACTATATTTTCTAGCGATAACATCAAATTGCCGCATGACTAGCGTGTCATTTTTTGAATACACACATTTGTCACGTGACTAGCTTTTTAGTGTTATTTTTGAAACATCACCAATTATGACGTCATTATTAAGAGTTGGGTCAATGGTATTATGATGTCACATTGACGAGAATTACCATGATGACAAGATGTCAACGTAAAATGTTTGAAGATCGTAAGAGAAAACATATTTGTCAAGGCAATTTACACAAAGGGATATTATATTCTCGCATAACCTCATCATAAGCTAGCATCATAAATTATTCATGAAACGGAGGCAGATTTAAAGTGATACATTGTCATTGCCATTTATATATGCATGTGGACAATATATCACGCTCACACAGAGAGTGTGAACATATAATTAATTAGTGTTTAGTGTAGTAACATATGCCAGCGTTTCATTTATAGACAACGAAAGTTTACAATTTTACAGTCACTGCTTAAGTAAACACATATCTTAGCATCTTGTGTTTTGTGTAATGGAATCTATTTTTTTTGATGACGTAGACATTGTGTTATTACCTACACAAATATGACGTCACAATATAAGGAATGATTTCAAACATATGATGGCATTACCACTACGCAAAAAATGCAAGAATATCGTTCGTACTATTACACATACGAAATGACGTAATTACATAGAGAATACATAAGCACTGCTATTATTATTACAATTGCAAAGACGATGTCAATATACGACAGACATACATGAGCATTATTAAAAGTGTAGCATACATAACGATAACTTCCGTTTTAAACGGTGTAATCACATGCTTAAGTTAATGTAACATAAAGAGAAGTTACGTTATGTATGTTACATCTTTAAAACAAAATGCTCATGTATGTCTGTCGTATATTGACATCGTCTTTGCAATTGTAATGATAATAGCAGTGCTTGTGTAAACGTCATTTTCTTATGTGTAATAATAGAGCATTTAATATATATATTGCGATGACACAGGGAATAAAAAAATAACTTCAAGAATTCAAATATTAAAATAGGGATAATATAAAGCGTAAACTTTATTTTTGTCTCCGACTTTTTTCTGACGATCTCTTATCAGCAGAAGCTCTAACATGTAAGTAATGACAATCTTGATTGAGCAATTGTTATACCATCTAACATACTTCATGTATGAGTGTTATGCATATGATACTGTTTTTATGAATTGTTGTGATTTTGCATACAATGTTTGTATAATTTTGTATTTACACTTATAACATACAAATCTCAATCATATTTAGCTGATATAAACCAATGAATTTTGTTAAAATAATTTTAATCACTCATTAACATAACCATGAAAATGAATCATTTTAGCTGATATAAACAGATGAATTTTGATATATTTAAAACAACACTTATTAGCATTTTCTCAATCAGTATTTCTTGTTAATAAAACACGCTTCCTAATTTGTGAATAAAAAAGCGTGTTTACCTGATATTTTAAAATATTACCTAGAAAATAATATCGTATTTGAAAATAAAATCGAAATAATAATAATAACAAAAACCTCGCCAATCGCGTAATTTACAAATCTGGAGTCTTAAAACTCTAGAAAAACAAGGAAAACTTAATATGTCCCATATAAGGTTAAAAGTAACCGAAACAACTTTCCATTTGATATGGACCGAATATATAGGCGTATTGCCTGTTTTCTGAAACCGTTCTCATGCTCAAGCAAGGATTGTATGCTCAAGTCTAGTTTCTTGTTCCGCTTATCAATAATTTAAAAAGTTTTATTTTGTCAATACAATTGCCTTTTTGATCGATTGACATGATTTATGTGAGTTACAAAAAAAATTGGTTTAAGCAAGGAATTCATACTTGAGCATGAGAACGGTTTCATGAATACGGGCCCAGGTCTTAGAAATAATTAAGCATTATTCGAAACAGACGTTCTAAGTATTTTATTGAAGAAAGTGTGACATCGTATAATGTACTTGTACATTACTGGAGATATACTGTTATCAATACCAGTACATTGCCACTAAAGCCGTTACGCGGTTTTGTTGATTTCGTTTTGATATACTCCATCAGACATGGTTATTGCGTGACAGTTGTATCGTCCAAGGCATGCTTAAGCATGTAACTGGTGTTCATAGGATCGTCTAATGTCCAATGCAGGTCGTCTTCTTGCGTTACCACATAAGTGTTCGATGGTGTGGCCACCTCTTCCTGGCAAATCTTTTGGAGCAAATTCACCTGTACCAATAGATCAAGATTGGTTATAAACAGAAGCAAACAAGACGTAAATAATCTTATTGTAATGTACCACACAGATAGATCTAGATTTGTTATAAACAGAAGCAAACAAGATGTAAAATAATCTTATTGTAATGTAACACAGATATATCTAGATTTGTTATAAACAGAAACAAACAAGACGTAAAATAATCGTAATGTAATGCAACACACAGTATTGAGGATATCTTACAATATCTCAAAGCAAAATGTTTATCAGTGTAGTTTATTTAACAATATTGGAAATACTTGTACTGTCAAGAAAAGACTAAACCCACTGCATTTTACAAAATAAATCAAAATACATGCACTGAATTGGAAGCCATCGTGTACACATTGAGCTCTATATTTGACAATTAATTGCCCCCCCCCCCCCCACCCCCACCCCTTAAATTTAACACAATTTTTTTCAGTCCGCTACAGTGAATTAATGTGTATACAATGACATCATTTTATAACATGCAGTCGTATCAATAAGAGAAATCATGTTATTATTTAAACACATAAATTGCAAGTAATTAATACAAAGCATTTCGGAATATTTAAATAATAAAAATGTTTTAGAGAATATTCAATTTAAAAGTTTTTATTTGCTAAGAATTCCAACATACCAGTGTTTGTTGACAACGAGTACTGAACCACGGAGTCCATCATGATAGCTCTGTATACACAAAGGTACTTACTACCATTCTCAGTCCTGTAACATTTTGACAGTTCAATCAGGTTTTAGATTCTTTCGCAAACGACTTTTCAATCTATCTAAATTTCTAATTGAGAGTTTTTTTTTTAATGTTTCCAATATTTCACATTGCAATCAAACACAAAAGTCACGCATGCACCTAGAAACAAACATACGTGAGCAGATGTATCGACAGTGCTTAAAACCATTTCAGTGTGGCATGAATCAGTACGGTGATTATCTTTACGACGGCTTGCTTTAAAGCTAATATTAGGCGGCACAAAGTAATGCTTCTGACCTCACATGACGAATCTCTTAACATTATTACTGTATGGCAACATTGATTAAAATGTTAATTCACCTAATCTCGTTTAAAATTTTTGATATCGTGAACTGAATATTCAACTGGTTTTTTTACAATCATTGTCACAATTTAGTTTCATCATTGCACATGTAAGTCTCCTTCGAAAATCTCATAGCTTCAAATATAAACATAAAAATGCACTTCATATAAGCAAGAGTAACTTAAATAGCAAGTGACATCAACAAGAGTTTTTTACATAAAAAATAATTTTGTAATCTCCGTCGAAAAGTGTAACGTAACATCAACAAGAGTTATTTACATAAATAAATGTAACCTACGTCGAAAGGTGTAACTTAACATCAACAAGAGTTATTTACATAAATAAATGTCATTTCCGTCGAAAAGTTTAACTTAACATCAACAAGAATTTATAACATAAATAAATGTAATCTCCGTCGAAAAGTGTAACTTAACATCAACAAGAGTTATTTACATAAATAAATGTAATTTCCGTCGGAAAGTGTCACTTAACACCAACAAGAGTTATTAACATAAATAAATGTAAGTTTCGTCGAAAAGTGTCACTTAACATCAACAAGAGTTATTAACATAAATAAATGTAATTTCCGTCGAAAAGTTTAACTTAACATCACCAAGAGTTATTTACATAAATAAATCCAATTTCCGTCGAAAAGTTTAACTTAACATCAACAAGAGTTATTAACATAAATAAATGTAATTTCCGTCGGAATGTGTCACTTAATATCAACAATTTTGACTTACATCCACAAGGAAGTACTGCCGTATTGATTCTCTCCTTTACACACGTATGTCGCTTCTGCATCCCGCACGTTGACATGAATTGTATTACTTTTCATAATAACGATCCAGTCGTGTGTGTCCATGTGGTCAAGAACTCCGATCCATACCCCGTTCATCTGCTTTCCAATATTACACAACCCTACACAATGTAGCCAAACATATTAAGGAGAGCAAGTATTAAATGAAAGACCAAAAATTCACTTATGGATGTACAATTGAACTGATGTCTAATAGTTCATGAAAAGTAGAATTTTGTGTGAATGTTTTTCATTTTGTTCTTGAAAATATTTATTAAACACCTTCTTGCAGGAAAAAAAGTCAAATAACAAAAGAAAAAGATAAACGTTTTGGTTATGGATGAAAAAATATTAACAAACATAAATGTAGAATTTCTTTAACAATAAAAAGAACATACTGTATTTACAAATAACATGAATAAGGAAACGATATCTATTAACATTAAGTTATAGTTTCTGAATTCTTCAGTCTGAAGAGCTATTCGGATTCGACTACCTGTATCCTGAAATAACTCTGACTTTCAAGTTACCAAACATCTTACTTTTTGACGCTGTGCCTGCAAACACGCTGCCTTCGACAGCAAATATTGCCCCACTTAGGAAGACACAAAGACCAATCAGGATCTGCAAGCAAACGGCATGAGATAAGCTATATATTATATTAACATATAAAATAAGAGACATCAGTTTAGAAATTTGCAAAATCAATATTTTATTTTATACACAAACATTGTACGTATTTAACGTGTCGCAAAGTTTCAAGACCGACTGGGCCCTTTGTCAAGCTATGACTGATTGAGCGATGTGTGTTGTTTACAGGTCTGCTGAACGTTGTGACGAAATTATATATTTCTTATGTCACTCGATCCCGGACGTTTCGCCTATCGATAGAGAACGATACACACACTGTATCGAATAGTATGTTAAATGTGTAATACGTACATTGTTTATTTATAAAGTCACACTTTAATTGTATGTACTAATATTTTGATTCTTGATCGAAAACAGAAGTTCATCTATTACAAGCAGGCATGAGGGTAATGGTAATGTGTAATGGTAATTAATTGCAATTAATTACATTTTGTTAAGTAATTGGATGTAATGTGTAATTGAGGATTTTTTCAATTACATGTAATGGTAATTTAATTAATTACATTGAAAAATGTATGTAATGCCCAATTACTTTTAATTACTTTTAATTACTTTAATGTTGTGTGTTGATGTTTCATGATCCTTTATACAATTTAATCAAATAGAAAGTTTCCAAAGTAAATATTTATTATGTAAGGACACAGGTAATAAGAGGTTATACCTGTATTGATCCTAATCCCCTATTCATAGCTTAGCTATTGTCTCCTTCACAGAGACCAGGTAACTTGTGATTTTGATATCAAAAGATTGCCACACAGTGAGTACATGTATCATAACAGGGTTGACCATTCAGAACATTCAGAACATTCTATCTTTGTAAGGTTGAAGTTATAGTGAACAGTACTAACACTGAATTAAACTTTCACTTGAAAACTTGAACAACCACATTTGAGCCATTTTTAAATTCCCAAACACACAACAGGGTATTTTATGGCAATATGCATGGATTTCTTCAGTTTTCTGCGAGCAACCCGAAGGAAAAGACACCAATCTGGGTTGGCACCAAAGGAAGTAGAGAAATATCTCGAAAACCTTTGTATTGACATGGAGGATGACCCAATGTCATTTTAGCAAACAAATCCTGTCCAAAAACCTGTTCTGTCAAAACTTGCTATCAACTATTTGACTATCACATCATCTTCAGCTTCAGTCGTGAGACTATTCAGTTTTGCCGGGAAGATGGATTCCGCCCAGACAGATGCCGTCTAAATGACGAAACTTTTGAACATCTGATGATGATCAAATGCAATATGCATGTTTACATATATGTAGTGTACGCTGTCTGAGCAGAACATCTTCCCAGAGCTGAGTACATGTACATACCATGCGAGTGTATACATACATTTTGTATATATGTAGTGATGTAAATTCCCTATATGAAACACAAACAACAGGTTCATAACAGATAAAGGTAAATATGTCATTTAAACTTGTATTTTTATTGGCTTGGATTAAAAATAATATACCGAGAATATTAAATAAAGTAATGTGTCATGGTAATTAATTACATTGTCATGGTAATTAATTACAATGTAATTAATTACCATTACAATTACATTAAGAAAACCATGTAATGGTAATAGTAATGGTAATGCTACTTTTCCAATGTAATGTGTAATTTAATTAATTACATTACCAATGTAATTGCCCCATACCTGATTACAAGCATGATTAACTTTTGTGGTCATATATGTTTTTATGATAATCTCACAAACAACAACTGGCTCATTGCCATCCTCATTTCTGATAATTTCTGATAATAACGATAAAAATGAATACGCACTATTGCGTTTATTAAAGTGAAACGCTCAAAAACTGTTTAAAGTCTCCATTAAATAATCGGTAGTACCCATATGATAACACATGTTGGTTGAAATGTGATTTAGATAATACAAAATGTATATATGATCACCAATATCTCCACGCTGAATCAGCATCTATCATTCAATATAGTTTACTCATGTATATACTTGTTAACAATTTAACTGTCAATGAGATACTTACTCGTTCCATGTTGCGAGATACAATGCCTTTCAGTCTTTTTGTCGCTTTATGTAACAACCCGTGTGTTAAATCAAATACATCGTCTTTTATAGAAACAGTTGATAGATGCAACATTTGGCTGATGCATATATTATGGTTGTCATCCACGCAGAACACCAATCACAAGTCCTTAGCATAATTGTGATGTCGTAAGCGCTACATGCTAGTCAATACTACATGTATGACCGAGTACTTTAGTAAAACAATGTTGATCTTATCTAAGGTAAGCCTATAATAAACTTTTTTTTTTTTTTTTTACAGTTTTGATACATGTAATATTACAGGGGTTATTCATTGAACAAAAATAACACCCATGGCCACCGTACGCTACTGTACACTGCTACCTATAATCCCGACTATGTTTGTCGTCCGTTTGTGATGATTTCTAACTACGTATCTTTGACTATTTTACGTACACTGTACTATCACTTACCAAAGTTAGTAGTAACTTTGTACTTGGAACTGGAACGTTTTGGGGAAAACAACCTTCCTCTTTTAGCTGTATGTTTTGTTTAGACGAATAAATGGTAAATCTTAAATAGACGAAATACTTATATGGAGCAGTGAAATGTTTCCTTTTTATATTTTGGCTCTCAGCATCAGCAATTTAATTTTTGACAAAGGTGATTTCTGCTTTGTGTTCATGGATATTTCCTGTCTGTACCTTTTGCTTTGTTCTATTTGTTTTCTCTCAGTTATGTAACCTCTGCTGTTTTTACTGCCATTTGCATTTATTCCGAGTGTCTAGTGTCTGTTTTGTCTGTTTGCTGTGATCCTGGCTGTGTGCCAGTCCGTGTGTATATAACAAATGTCTATTTTTAAAAGCAATTCGACCCTTTCTCAAGACACGTGTATGATACAACCATGTACAAAATACGTTTCGAAGCGACAAGTATTAAAAATGTAAAGATGTATAACTTCTTTTAAAAATTATGAGAATGACGTAAACAGATAAAACAAAAGGAAAACAAAAACGATCATGAGGTTTGGTAAATCTTTAATGTTAAGTCTAGACATTGTAACAATGACTCTATAATTATTAATCAACTATTTATATTTATCCTTCGCGTAGATTATCCGACAAAGTCTTGTAGCACTGCTGTGTCAGTATAGTCCCTCTGTAAGTCCAATGCTACCGACCCGTCAGTAAAGTTTCCACACGCGGCTTCAAATGTGAGAACTTCAGGTAAGGGACTTAATCCTTCAAATGTACCTGTTAATAGAAATAATAATTTCAAGATTAACTGAAGAAACAAGCGTAATAGAGAATAGATATTTGAGTACTAAACCTGACTTCGAAATCGATAAGGTAAGACAACAACAGGAACCGTGTAGAACCAAAACAAGTGGAAAGATGTCCCGCACTGAAAACGGAAGTAACACTTAAGATATGACATCCGTCATGGCGTCTCCCGTCAAAATCAACCCTCAACTAACATTAATCTTAACCAATAGCATGTTCGTGTCACTAAAGCAATAAAAAAATTTATCGTAAGAGGCTTTATTTTTATTTTTAATTTTGTTTGTTTAAATCAACATCGGGGGAAACATTATTCATGTCACATATTTTACATGGAATTATTTTGTTGATATCTAATATTAATATATGTAGTATGAGGCCTTCACAACTGTTTCGTTGTTGTGTATGTTATGTATTTTGTTTTATCTTCCAAATATATAGTATTCATACAATTCAATTTTCGATTCTACATACCACTATTTTTTACCGACAGACTTAATCAATACCCACCTAATAGCAATCGCTAACAATATATTACGGATTCGTAGTAAAGTATAATAATTAATCGTAAGAGATATGTTTTATTTTGTTTGTGTTCCCAAAACAAAGTTGCACTATTGCCCTACCATTGTTGGTAAACACGGAGTAGTCAATCCCGGAGGAGTCGTCTCGGAACTTGAAGGCAAGACAAAGGTAGGAGGAACCGTTAGAAGATCTGTTGGCATAACAATAAGTAAAATATGTTTAAGCAGAGTCGACTAATAACAACAACGAATGGCGTACTTCATTGATATGTGTTAATATTAATGATAAGTCGAGGTTCTTATATACTGCTTTATCACGACCTAGTTCGTAGGTCGTCTCAAAGCAGTTCAACAAATATCATCCGTGGTTACAAGGCCTTTGCAACCAGCCAATATATTTCTCAACTCCCTGGGGAGCATACAGCCGGTGCTGCCCTTTCGGCGCTCACAGCTAGCGTTCAACAATTCTAGCACTGCCCAACCACGTACTCATTTACAGTTGTTGAGTAGACTAGAACAAACGGAGTAAAGTATCTTGCTCAAAGATACAACACAGCGCCGTTTCGTGACTCGAACCCGCAACCCTTCGGTTACCACGAGCCCGGCGTCCTACCACTAGACTACCGTGCCTCCGTGTAGTAGGTTTTCGTCCTTCATACTTGATTTGTTGCGATCACACAAACAACTGACTAGATTGACGGATACATTGGATTACTGATTTTCACGATATAACCACTATCTGTTAAAATGTTTTTGAGATTGCATTTCAAATCAGTTTTTTGCGTGACTGTTAATTTTGATAGTTATGAGAGTTTTTAAGAGTTAACAGAAATTGAACATCTATCAACAACACTGTATGCACTAATTGCAATAGGGGCTTGAACGACTTCCAAAGTTCATTCATGCATGAACACAAGTGGCAGCATTGAATTTTTCAACTTAGACTTTGTAAAATACAACAGAAAGATGTACTACAACTATTATCACGCTTGTCGTAACGTGATGTTGGACACTTTCAGTATAATGTGATATTATAAATGTATACTGATGTAACATGACGTTGTACTACTTACAACATAAGGCTGTTGTATCCCTGTGCATCACCATCTATACAGTCAAATGTCTGTGTTATTCCATCTATAGTGACCTCCATCTCGTTATCATCGATGATCACGTGATCATCTGATACCTTGTCATTCAGGATCCTGTTCCATTTCCCCTCGTAATATTGTTCGAGCCAACATGATCCTTTAAGCAAAGTAAGAGAACTTAAAATAGATATAGCTAGAAGAATGACAATAATAACTGCATAAAAACCTGATCATGGTTTGTCGCAGTTGATTAGATATTAATGCTAATTTAAATTGGCTGTTTAATCTGCATGACATTAACCTTACAGTACTTGTACATTACAGCACGTGCTCCGTACAACACACAGTTATATGGCAGAAACTTACTTTGTCTGAGTAACTGCAACAGTTAAATTTAGCATTCTTTCTTCTAAATATGATACTCACTTTCCGAATCGTCTTCCTCTTGATCCGCTGGAAAGGAAAAAGACACCGTTACTGATGCTTACCAAAAAAAAAAAAAAAATGATGACGGCAAAAGCAATTTAAATAAATGTGTATTTATAATGAACCGTCAACATTCCCTCCACAACAGTAATTTTACAACACTAACGTCCAGGTAAGTGCTGTTTCATTCAAAGCGAAAAACAGTGTAATTTTCGTATTGCATTTACATGAATAGCTTGGCAATATAGTATAAACTGACCTGACTGATCTAGATCTAAAAAGTAGGGGAAAACATCACCAAGTTTGTCTTTAGCGTTGTATCATGACGCCAATTGTGTCTTTATCACGAAGTTAAAGCACCATATGTCTGATATAGCAATTCTGTGGTATACTCACACGTTACTGTAGATGACAGTAACAGCATCACAGCAAAGGTAGCAAATATCTTGAAACATAAAAAAGAAGGATGTAGAATTTAATTTCAGCATTTGAGTAGTGTAAAACCAAATAAAGACAAATTAACCCAATACTGACAAAGTTAGCCTTATACAGTTAGATAAATTACAAGGGAAACATAAACCAAATAAAATCGAGTATATCATCACTGACAACAAAACTGAAAAAAGTTAAGTATATAACAGCTTACAATGTTAACTTGATACAGGCAACTGTATTACAATATATATGACAATATAACGCATTATGTAGCCAACTGTTTTACAATGTATACTAAACGATTTAGGAAATGACAAAACAATTTACTGGTCATTCCGTGTGTCTGAATAAAGACTCCACTGGTTTGCAAACGCAAAGCTTATCGTTAAATGGGCGGAATTTGTTTAGACATATACCGCATAACAAGTAAAAATATTCCTTATGCATGCATTTGAAAGACAAACAAATCCTTTTGATATGTAGTTACATATCTCATAGAAATGTTTACAATGTTTGTAAAAGTTTAAATCGAATTAATGTTCGGAACACAATATCGTATGGTCGTTAATAACTATTTGTAACATATTAAGGCCTTTGTCGACTGTCGATCTGCATCTTCAGTCTATTCCGCCGTTCCTGGTTATTGTAATATATATTTTATCAAGGCTTTATTTAATTCCATGGTTTAATAAAACATCGTAACTAAAGAGAACTTTATAAAATATTATTTATGTTCTTATCAATATTATATTCATAATTAATTAGGTCTGAATCATGTAAATAGTTGCACAAATAAATAAACAGTAAATTGAAATATACAGTGTATTTTCATATTATGGACACACCAATTAGCTCGCCCATTCAACTTACCGTGTACATGGTGTCCGGTTCTTTGTTTTCACCTGATGTCCACATGTGGTCAGTGCGTACATTTTATAACCAGACACTGTGATGGTATTATGACAGCAGATGATGGTTAATTCATTATTGGGTTAACACGGAATATTCTGCGTAATGCCTGTTCATTCGATTCCGTCATACAATTTCGTCATATATAAAGATATAGCATATCAGGCAAACCGTATATTTTTATATGCAATGTATAGCAGTGTATATATTAAGACAATTAATATAAGCGACCCGTAAGTCTCACGAATGCTGTGGGGTTATTTCATTCGTTATGTACGTTTTTATTGTAATATGTATCATGATTTTATCACATATTTCCCCATGACAAGCACTGTTGTGCAACAAATTTAAAACATAAATTAAAAAATCACGACATCATTTAAAGCTCTTTTCATATTGGAGTTATATTTTCCTATAATTTCTCTCGATAAAAACAGATATTAGAAGTTTAATATTGATATACAAATGAAAAATTATCACTCGCTTATTGTTCAGCTTATTATGCATTATTTACAAACAGATTTTTTCCGTAATAAAATGTATTTTAAACGTATGTTTAGCATTAGAAGTTTGCACTTCCTCTTTTTCACTTATAACCTGTGTTATTAGCTCAAAGACAGAAGTCAGCTACGCATCTGGTTTGTCAAAACGTAGATATTATTCAATTCACAGCAAAATTATGATGTATGTAAATATGGAGAATCATGACACTATGCATTTTCTTTATTGCGACTCCGGTTTGTGTCATGTATGACAGCAGAGGTAACTTGTAATTAAATAATTACCACTTCTATGGACGAACTCCTTTATACCTAGACTTTTGAATACCTTATGATATTAACTATATTTATTTCATAACATATTTAAATTCTAGTGTTAAAAAAGTCTTGAACAAATACACAAAGGCATCAATCCATACATATCAGTTATCACTGACTTGAGTGATAATCCACCGGGGGCGGTAAATGTAACAGCTGGATTTGTATAGCCACTGTCCATCGGGTCACATATGGTCAAATCCTGGTCTGGTAATCTGTGTATACATTTATACGATTGTCCGTAAGAATAACCTATCTTTGCAATCTGACCCCTGATCACTTGATTTATAGAGAGTCGATTGGCTAATTTAAAATTAAGTACAATCATACATGAAAAAAGTTGATGACATTTGACAAATGTTTCTAAAATTCCTGTCTGATATCAACGTTTCCTATTCTTCAATAAATATACAACTGTTAAAACAATGGGTCCTAGTACAAGAACATATCAATGCTACTCTTAAATTAAAAGTCCCACCCGTCTTTCTGAAAAGGCGAGTGCGTGTGGATTGTGTGGTATGCAACATTGTATTTTGTTGATTCCCTGGACTATATATCATAATATCTTGTAGACTTTGTAGTATGTAATATTGTATCTTATGGATTTTGGGGTATGTATTATAAATCTATTGGATTGCTTGGTATGTATAACTATATAATGTAGATTGTGTTGTGTGTATTATGTATGTTGTTGATTGTGTTTTATGCATTATGGTAAATTGGTGATTGTGTGTTATATATCATTATATCTTGTGGATTGCATTGTATGTTTAACTGTATCTTGTGGATTGCGTTGTATGTTTAACTTGTGGATTGCGTGGAATATATCATTATATCTTGTAGACTGTGTGGTATGTAATATTGCGTTTTATGGAGTTTGTGGTATGTATTATGAATCTTTTGGTACTTTTGGTATGTATACCTATATCATGTGAATTGTGTTGTGTGTATTATGTATGTTGTTGATTGTGTTTTATGCATTATGGTAAATTGATGATTGTGTGTTATATATCATTATATATTGTGGATTGCATTGTATGTTTAACTGTATCTTGTGGATTGCGTTGTATGTTTAACTGTATCTTGTGGATTGCGTTGAATGTTTAACTTTTTCTTGTGGATTGCTTGGTATGTATTACTGTATCTTGTAGATTGCGTGGTAGGTATTGTATGGATTATTTTGGTTGTCTTGTCTCCTCAGTTGTTACCGAAAAACATGGCGGCTGAAACGAGCCATACGCCAATCTTCTTTGTGCGACCATGTTTTTGCACTGTCCCACACTGTCGCTCAATTCTAGGGCGTTGTGAAGTACCCTCGATTGATTCAATGTTTAAACGAATATGACAGTGTGAAATAAACAATTTGCCTGGACCAATCAGAAAACAGGATTTTCACTAGTGGTAATTTATGATATAAAATTCTAACGATATGCATTGTTGTGCTATTGATAAAACTGCTCTTGTCCTTTGTGATTGTAACGTTGTAAAGTTAACCTGTAACCTAACGTCGTCATCGGTACATGTTGTGTGTAAAAGATATTGTAAAGTTGTTGACACTTTGCGGGTAATACAACAATGCATTGCTTGTGGGGTGTATTATGTAACCGTACTGACATCGTTGTAATATTTTAAGGCAACAACAATACATCTAGGAAGTGTTTCAACACGTACAATACCGACTGTTTTTTTTTATATCAATAATCATTTATTTAGATATCTCGTATGGACCGATGCTCTAATCTAATTTTAATTCGAATGAGAAAAGAATTAAATTGCAAAATACATACCAGCCAGATGAGAATACATAATGGGCTTGACATAAAAATATCGTATATCCTGTAGTATCAAATGTAATAAAACTAGGAAAATATAAGTTGGTGAATTATTTTATTTCAAATTGTTTTGTTGATATATATTGCAATGGATTTGAACAATGATGGTGGATTATGACATGATTTCTGGTGGGGACGATGTGTTGGTATCTGTTATCATTGGGGCAGTGCCACGTGCCACGTGTCTGTTCCGAAAGAGTCCACGTAGTCACATGTCTGGTGAAGGTAGATAGGTGCGCCATGATCAATCAGCTTTATTGGCGTTCCAGCTGAAACAAGATGATATGTAACCCTCATTGTCCGTTGAATCGTTATGAAATAATGTATAGAATTACATATATTACTATGATGTTGAATATAATCATAGGCGTCCGGATTGCGGTGTGCTAATATTTATAAATTGCCAAAAGCGATTGAAATTCAGCGCAGTATTGTTGTTTCCATATTCAAAATGACTTTTAATGTATGTTTGATATAGTTATTGCATGTCAGATTCGCCTGTTCTGCTGGAGTTTTATTCAGTCAATGTGATCCTTAAAACAGACATTTTCTGTACAATTTTGAACAATATTCTCCAAGCACTTTTTAACTCAAACCTCATATTCCTCCAGTGCTTTCGGATTTCTAATCCATATTAATTTTTATAACTTACCACTAAATCGCTGTCCGGCTAGTACACGGATATCTCTGTCATCCTCCGGCATAGGTACAAAATGGAACCGGAAGCACAGACAGCCATCTTTGTTTTTCGTTACATGCTCCTTCCTATAAAACACAACCATACATTGTTAGTGCGAAGACTGATTTTTATTTCCTTACGTGATTCATATCAGATACCTCTCGTCTGGTCTAGTGTAGTATTGTATGAAGGGCACTTATTGATATGCTTGTTTATAATTATGAACATTCAGAAACATAATTTACTACAGTTATTTGCATAAACAAACATCTATATTCGAAGATATTTTTTCCAAATTTATTTTAATTTACATATTTCCATTTGTATCCAAAAAAAAACTTTTTAATGTAGCTATTCTTTATTCACATAGAAACATTTTTCAATATTCTTAATTTGTGTACTTTTATATTCATTTTGTATTTAAAATGTCATTATAATATCCAGTGATAGCGTTTTGTTCAATAACATTGTAGGCTATCAATGTGTGATCAGCGGCGGCTTTTTGTTACGGCTTTTGTGATTTGACAGTCAATTGATGCCAAAAGTGAATCTCAGAAACTGCCATGATGAACTGCGGAAAGCAAGACATGATGTCAGGTATGTAAATACCTTAAAGCGAACATATATGTGTGGTTGCCCTTCATTTGGAAACGTTCGCATGCTAACTCCATTGCATTGAAATCAAAGGCCTGTATGGCTAACGTGCTGTTTTCAATGGAGATTTCTTTGATAAAGGTTCCAGAGAAAGTCCATTTTCCTTGTATCGCAGACGGAAAGGTACATCCGGGATCTGAGAGGAAATTAAAAACAACGAAAATGCCTACATTAAAAGAATGCCTGGAACTTAACTGAAAGGAACAATCGTTGTTTTACTTAAACCCAACAACATCATACCTGCGGAATGAATTAGTATATTGTTAAATAGATAAGCTAGCATACATTGAAGAATAAATAACTAATTGTGTCACAGTTATTGTTTGCTTTGAAAATTTAATTCTTTTAATTTAGTGTATTACGAAACTCCTTCGAGTAGTGTAGTATGATAAAATTTACTTCAAAGATAAATGTTACACACACACACACACACAGGTAATTGCACATTCAAAAAATGTTTAAGAGAAGGCTAAAAATGCGGAAATGTATATCGAATTCCATGGCATATTTAAACAACGCGCATTTAACATCAATGTTGAAAATCTTTGAGTTAAAAGTAAACTAACCACAATAACAATGTGATAAATAAATTAACAACCTTGATGTAACATCAACATAAACAGTTATGAAACAATATAAGGAAGTAATGTTCCTGAAACAATGTAAATAAACAATCCATACATAACAGAGTAAACAAACAATGTGTACATAACAGAGTAAACAAACAATGTGTACATAACAGTGTCAATAAACAATGTATACATAACAGTGTCAATAAACAATGCATACATAACAGTGTCAATAAACAATGTGTACATAACAGTGTCAATAAACAATGTATACATAACAGTGTCAATAAACAATGTATACATAACAGTGTCAATAAACAATGTATACATAACAGTGTCAATAAACAATGTATACATAACAGTGTCAATAAACAATGTATACATAACAGTGTCAATAAACAATGTATACATAACAGTGTCAATAAACAATGTATACATAACAGTGTCAATAAACAATGTATACATAACAGTGTCAATAAACAATGTATACATAACAGTGTCAATAAACAATGTATACATAACAGTGTCAATAAACAATGTATACATAACAGTGTCAATAAACAATGTATACATAACAGTGTCAATAAACAATGTATACATAACAGTGTCAATAAACAATGTATACATAACAGTGTCAATAAACAATGTATACATAACAGTGTCAATAAACAATGTATACATAACAGTGTCAATAAACAATGTATACATAACAGTGTCAATAAACAATGTATACATAACAGTGTCAATAAACAATGTATACATAACAGTGTCAATAAACAATGTATACATAACAGTGTCAATAAACAATGTATACATAACAGTGTCAATAAACAATGTGTACATAACAGTGTCAATAAACAATGTATACATAACAGTGTCAATAAACAATGTATACATAACAGTGTCAATAAACAATGTATACATAACAGTGTCAATAAACAATGTATACATAACAGTGTCAATAAACAATGTATACATAACAGTGTCAATAAACAATGTATACATAACAGTGTCAATAAACAATGTATACATAACAGTGTCAATAAACAATGTATACATAACAGTGTCAATAAACAATGTATACATAACAGTGTCAATAAACAATGTATACATAACAGTGTCAATAAACAATGTATACATAACAGTGTCAATAAACAATGTATACATAACAGTGTCAATAAACAATGTATACATAACAGTGTCAATAAACAATGTATACATAACAGTGTCAATAAACAATGTATACATAACAGTGTCAATAAACAATGTATACATAACAGTGTCAATAAACAATGTATACATAACAGTGTCAATAAACAATGTATACATAACAGTGTCAATAAACAATGTATACATAACAGTGTCAATAAACAATGTATACATAACAGTGTCAATAAACAATGTATACATAACAGTGTCAATAAACAATGTATACATAACAGTGTCAATAAACAATGTATACATAACAGTGTCAATAAACAATGTATACATAACAGTGTCAATAAACAATGTATACATAACAGTGTCAATAAACAATGTGTACATAACAGTGTCAATAAATATGTAACAATACGAACTAATAGCGTGTCTGTAACAATGTCTAACAACCTATTTGTAATAGCAAAGTAATTCACGCAGCCAACGTAAATGTATCTAACACAGTTTCTTTGTTAGCCTAATATTTCATTTATAAATTCAACTTTTTAATCGATCTACACATAACATATGTTTATATATATATCTGACTTTGTTTTGAAAAGGGGGGAGTTGAAAAGCGGTGGTTGAACTTCAAACAACATTAATATAAATTTAGATGTTGTATATCGTGTCCACTACTATATCCATTCCTCCTGTTAAGATATTTACCTGCCCGTCTGACTTTCACGGTGCCCAGATCACCGGCCCTCGAGCACTGACTCAGTCCTGTCGGCTGTATGACGGGCATCCTCCCAGTCGTGTGATGGACTACAACAAGGTGTTTCTGTATTGTTTACTTACATTGTTCAGTGGAATACAATAATCATACTCAATCACATATCACAAACGGCTAAACAATTACAGCACTTTATATGCAGTAAAAGCATGTTTAATGACATGTTACCACTATTTTCAATTTATCATGAAGTTGTATCAACAATATCGAAATAAATTACTCTTGATAGTCTTTCCTGTCTGTAAACAAAGTACAGTCAAACGGCCCATCAATATAGTAAGGTCAGACAAGGTCATACTGGGACCGTACATGCCATCCATACAGTAAAGTCACCCATGGTCACACGGTAGCATTAACGGCACGCCGATACCGCAAGGTCACACAGGGCCCAATATTAAAGTATATATTTATATATACAATTTTTTTGGTTGATGAAATTATTCCGTCTGTTTTTTATAGATTTTGATTCAGTATTTTGTGACATCAGTTCTGAATATTTATGTAATTTGAAGATATGTCAAGGCCAGCTACCATTGGTTAAAATGGGTCAAGATGTATGCCCATTGGTCAGAGAGGTAGCAGCGAGAGCCCCGTGGGGTTGAAGCTGATAAACCCCTCACTCTCGCTGCTGTATCAAGACGCCATATTGGTTTGAGAAAAAATTGTGAAAACTTAAATTGATTCCTCCCTCCTCCCCTATGGGCTACCTTGCAATTTTAATCATCTAGATGTCCTGCAGCTATTTTTTCAAAAATGATTACAATGTAGTCTGCTTATTGTGTTATTTCATTTGTCAATGAACTTGTTTTGAAAGTTTTAATAGAACGTTTTATTTATAGGTGTTATGAATTGTAATATTGATTATATAAAGAACAAAGTTTTGTCAGTCATATTTGTTTGCCCGGTTTATCTTCAGATGTTAGGTTTGTTTATGTGCAGCGTCTGTATCCCAGGTGTTATCGGTGATAACTAAGTGAGTAAACACTTAATTACCAGCTGGTCTGAGCATGGTAAAATCCTACCTCCCCCTTACTGGTAAGGAGTTGGGGCAGCCCACTCGCAGCATTGCGTTGTTACTTACATATACATGTCTTAAGTTAATGAGGGTGGCGGTATTGCCGCACCTTCACTAAAATAATATTTTATGAAATAATAAATGTATTGAAATTTAGATCAAAGATAAAAAATTAAATTACGGCATCCTGATGAAGGTTAGCCAATTACGCCAATACCATTGTGTGTGTGTGATCTATTATTTAAGTGAAACACAGGGCCACGTTACAATCACACATATGCTATACTGATACGGGTCACGTGTATGTTTATGTGTGTTGTGACCCGTATCAGTATAGCATATGTGTGATTGTAACGTGGCCCTGTGAGTGAAATGAGCTTCATTGCATGTCATAAATTATGGCTTGCATGATGCTAGGTAGCTGATGCTGCGGTGTATTCTTGGAAGGATTTAGGAGGTACAAAAAGTGACCTTTCATGCCAGCAACACAATAAAGTCACCTAGGGTCACACGGTAGCGTTAAGGGGCCGGGTCAATACTATAGGATCACACAGGGTCATACTATTGCCGTACATGCCATCATCTAAGTAAAGTCACCCAGGGTCACACGGTCGTCTTAAATCCCCGTAAAGAACACGAAATCACACGGCGGCTAATGGTAAATATGCACAGTAAAGTCGTGAACTGGCATAAGGCTGTCTTACGGCCCTTGGATACAGTAAGGTGATAAGCGGTCACATGATAGTCTTACATGTAATAAACAATAAACACATCAAGGTCGCACAGGGCCTCGCGTTAGACTTAAAGACCTATCAACAGAATAGGTTCACACATGATCACACGATAGCCTTAACTGCTCACCAGCACAAAAAGTCAAACAGGGTCAAACAAACGTTTTCACTTTACATCATCACAATAAGGCAATAGAGAGCATTGGTGTAGTCTTAAAGGTCCGTCAACCCAGTTATGTAATGCAGTGTCACACAGAATTCTTAACAGTTCATGAACACAGCAGTTTTGTAAAGGTCAAAAGCTGACACAATAAGGTCAGACAGGGTCTCACCGACACGATAATTCAAGTTAACGAAAAACATCAAATCGAGCTAGCGTTCAACAGCACTTTCTACAAACGCACCAGGTCACAGGTCAAACGTGTCGCAGGTATCAAATGTTACGACGCAGGTCGTACGTGTATCGATCAAAACGTTAAATAAAAGGTTGTTGATAAAATGACTATACCTCGTCGTATAACAGAATACTCAGTGTGTGTACCGCTGTCTGAAGGTACGAATTCTAGGCAGATGTAGCCTTCACTGCCAATCGGTCTGTAAAAAGCAAAATAATTCATAAAAGCACTATCAGTAAACTCAAAATGTACAAAAAAAATAACGAACCAAAATTGCCAGCCCCCAAAATGGAAAGAAGTCATTTTATAATGGGAACTTTGTGCAAGTATTTAAATTATTATTATGTTTCAATACAAAATGAATTATTGCCCTATCTGTTGTACTCATCGTAACTGGACGAGATAAATATCGGTATAAAAAAGTCATCCCACTTTTCCTCAATAGTAATAGTACTAACTGTTCCTAAGTAACCTCTTGTAGGGGATTTCCGCCAACGCGGCAAGGCGACAAAAGTACTCCGCCAACGTAACAGAACTACACGACAACGCGACAGGTTTTTTTTTCTGTCGCATTGGCGCCTTAATTTTGTCGCGTTGTCGCGTTTATGCATTGTTATACATTGTCGCGTTGTCGCATGGTCGCGTTGTTGCATTCCGGTTGACATGCGCATTTGCAGATATCCAGTCCTCCATTTGAAATGATTTGCTGAATAACGTTATGTGGCTAAAATGAGACCCGAACTAACCTAGCTCCTTTTAGCAAGTCATTACAATTGGAGGACAGCATATATCCAAATGAGCGTTTCAACGCGACAAAAGTGCCCTGCCAACGCGACAAAATTAAGGCAAATATGCAACAATACGACAAAAACATTCTGTCTCTTTCTCGCGCAGTTCTGTCGGGTTGGAGGCCGGGGTCCTTTTGTCGCGTTGTCGCATTAATGCGTTAATTTTGTCGCCTTGTCGTATTTTCGATTTATGAGAACACGGAAACATTTGTTTTGTCACCTGACCTCCGTCATTAGTGTCTGTACTCACTGTAATTGGACGAGGTAGCCACTGGTATGAGAACACGAGTACTTTGTCACGTGACCTCCCCTTACTATGTCTACGTTATGACTCGAAACTGTGATAGCCTCATCCTTGATCCTATCTCCATTGTCATCGACAACCCACCACTGACCACGAATACGTTTGTCCAGCAGACATGATGCTACAAATGTAAAATATTTAACCTTGCATGTTAATAATATATTTGACTGGTTTAGAAATCTGATACGAACTCCTCAGGTTTCATTTGTATTCAATATATAACAGATTTAGAAACCTAAAGAACCATATACGGATTAGCACATTGCTTTGAATTGATTGCGCCACAGATAATATATAGAGTATGCATATGTTTCGGTCTTTACAGCGTAATGAGCAAAATTATCTTTAAATAGATTTGATCTCTTTATGTATATCAATAATTAAAAAAACAAAATAAATAAAAACAAAACAAAACGAAAACATGTTGTCTTCTGTTTATCATCCCTTTGACCCAAAATGGTGACTATTTTTATTCCGTCGCTATAATTACTGTATATCATGAACATTTCGTTGTGCATAAACATTCGTGGTTTTGGCGGTTGCTGTTGAACCACGAAAATAACTACAACGAGTTTGAATGATATACGTGTCTACTGTGTGTTAATATTGGATATCCACGAAAGTTTGTACCAGGAAACGGTCTAAAAGGCTTCAAACCACGGAGGAAAGTACCCACGAACATTTTGTGTTATGCAGTTAAGTGGCGACATTTCGTGGGATAACTATAAATGAGTTGGAACAAAATAAAAACAAATGGTATCGTGCAAAATATTGGGCATTACAAAAGGTGGCAAATGAAATTTATACATGGAATATATCAGTGTTTTATTGTATTTGTGAGGACTGTTTTGTAACGCTACCAGCGTTACATTATAGATCCACTTCCGCTCTGTGTATAAACGTTATTTCCTTTATTCTTGATCTATGATATAGGCAACAAAACAAGTCAGACAGTAATCAGACGACAAGAAAAGTAAGACATGGCCGCTGATGAAAATATTTGCAGTTGAAGAGTAACTTACAAACTTATACGATAATTGATAGTTTCAATTTATTTAACGAATATAAATAATTGGTTATAATAAGCAAATGGTTGGGTTAAAGATATTGTATTGTACAAAGATTCAAAGGGATCGAACAACAAGTTATTTCAATTTAATATAGTCCTCTGCTCAATACATGTTATAAAAAATATGGGTCAAAGAAGTAATATAGACGGTAAAATCCCATATAACACTGGATCCTAAACTTGTCAACACTGTTTGAATTACTTCTTTGCCCCATATTATAAAAAATATATATACATAAATATGAACATAAGCAAATGGTGCGTATACTAAAATACACTGAGCTGAATACTACAGTAAAGTTCCAATTCTTTTCTATTCATTCCAGGCACACGATCAAGTTTGATCTTTTTCAGACTTTGGTTACGCTTTAAGAGGAAATTTAATATTTCTTTTAGAATTATAGAAAATAAATTATTACTTACCAGCAGCAGAAGACGCTAGAACTGCCAGCATCAACACCGAAAATTCGTTCATTGCTTCTGAAATAAATCGTTTTGAATAAAGCAATCGTTTGTTTCAAACTTTCAGTAACTGTTATACAAAATCTTCTACCGAAGTACGATTTCAAAGAGAAAACTTTATCAATTTCATTAAAACATATATGATTGCAATTAAATTGATACATAAATGTAAATAGTGTGTGCTCAAATTCGTCTATAACATACCTTTTGAAAGAACAGATCTAGATGCTTCCTTCTCGATGTTATATCCTCTCTGACGTATAATCGTGTAACTAATGTCCGGTGGGACGGTCGTGCATTAGTGACAATATTATGCACGACCTATGTTGTTTACGTGATGATCATCCATCACGGCCTCTATGACTCGTAGATTGTTTATGTTTCAGCTGACCGGGCTAGGAAACATAAAGCTATACTAATGGGGAAAACAGTGATTGTATTTCACGTGTAATCAACACTATGATATATCACATCATGATTAAGCCTAGTCTAGACCAAAAGTCCTACATGTTCACGATCGTTCATAGTTTTTTTATGCAATTAAACTGCTTACGCATAGCAATTTATTCTGACAGATTTGCAGTGGATTATTTTAAAACATGAAATCAGACATCAATGACAAATTACCGTCAAACGGACACAACAATGGACAATAAGTATACTCTGATTAAACTGATGACTTGTTTTTAAATTCGTAGATTCATTTAATAGAAAAAAACATTAAATTTCATTTTTAAGGTAAACTCCGTGTTTTGTGGGATCTCATGACGTTGTTGATTATATATTGGAATATCCTCTGTTCCTCGTTCTGTCCTGTCGTATCGATTATATCTTCGTGGTCCATTTATCAGAGTCCCGTTAGCAATTTTTTTCAAAATAAAATTTAAAAAAAAAATCGTAGGCTTTATTTCTTTAATTTTAGTGGTATTTTTTATGAATAATTTGTATCATATGATCACTTGAACACATGTATTTAATGTTTTAATTTTTGATATTGTTGAAAATATACAAGACGAATTTTCGTTAATTTTCCACTAAGATATGGGGCTTTGAAAAGGTTTAGTCTTTTGTGTTGACGATGGTTTTTTTTCCATTTCCATTTTAAGGAAAGTGTACATTAATATATAGTAATATACGTTTATAACTATCTGCAAGGGGCTTAGATAAATTACTCCACAATAGGTATAATTCATTGGAGAATTTGACGATTAATGTATGACATAATTATAAGTATAAGCAGCAATAAATCACTTTTTTATGCATTCTGATTAAATCCTGAATAAACGTGTTCTCCACATACAACATTGGAATGTTTTCCTGGAAGAAAATTGAAAACGGACGTTCCTACCATAAATTATATGATAGGGGTTACTTCACCGAAGTTTGTAGAACACACTCCTATCTGAGCAGGTGTGATCCTCTTTGTGAAATTTTATTGAGAAAAACCTGCAATTCATGTTAAAACTAGAGAAAAAAAACATAACTATATGAAGTTGTCCCAGTAAAGTTATTGAAAAAAAATTCTTTAGCAGTACACAATATTGAAACGGTGGAAATAATGAATGAATATTAAATGAAACGATTTAAAAGAAATCATGTTGTAAATTCTCGAATTATGACAGATGAGTATACTTTAAAACAAAGTTTTAGTGCAGAATAAAAACAGATATAACAGTAGTCTCCATTGCTCGAAACACTTCAATGTAAGCTTGTTAACTGTCGACATCTATCAAGGTCATCATAACTCGAAGCAAGCTATTAAATACCCTATCAAATGCGACAAAGTATGTTGAAGAAACAGGGATGTTACCATCAAAAAAGGGAAAGAATACGAACAGGCTTATATAATCGAATTTGTGTCACATCATCAATGAATTATGAAAACACCAAACTAGCTACCGAATGTCATTAGGAAAAGTTTAAGTGGAAGTATCTTTAACGTTTGTTATACACAGAGAGAAAGCGAATACGGCGTGATTCAGATTTAAACGTCGTATACACGCAATAGTTCTACTAGCGTGTCTAAATGATCATCAAACAAAACATGTTTGTCCCTTGTATTGTCAGTGTCAGTTATTACGCTTACGTCATTTGTTCAAGGAGTAAACAAAGACATAACATTTGTATGACTTTATTCTGACCTTGACAAACTTCCGACAGAATCAACATAGTCATTACACAATATGGAGTCGCACGCATTATTTCGTTGCCTACGATACGGGATGTTAAGGATCGCCGTACCACGATATAAACTTTATTTATTTTACCACAATTATGAAACAAGTTTTCACAACTTATACTAAGCACTCTTGTTGGCCCGGACGTTAGTGCGCGGGGAGTCCTACTGTGGGAGGACCCGGAGAAAGCCCATGTGGCCGGGCAGGTGACCTCATACCTTTTCACGTCCGATCGGGGAAACCACTGCCAAAAATAACAGTGTTCTGGGTGTACAATGTTATGGGGACTAGTAGGAATTCGAACACTGGACTAAAGATTGTTATTCTTTCGCTCTATCAGATTGAGCTACCTCGTCAAAGGAAGTGTTCTGGCCAAACTGTGCTCAAGTAATATCTAAAGTGAGGGACTGATTTGTTGGATGATACATTTTCTCCGTGATACCTACACGCGTAAACAGAAGGACTTATCAACGAGGTTGAAATGTTGATATAAAAATTGAGTTTCTCTCCGATTCACAGCCGAACAAAGATTATCCATCCGTTGTCATTATTTTTTGTTTGTTTCAACTTATAAATATATATTAAACCACAGCGTGTACTGAGCCTATATAAAAGACACCATTGTAAACTTCAAATTCAGTTGTTCTAGTTGAACATTTCGTCATTTAGACATACACTGCAGGTCTGATAACGTTTTAAAATATTACACATTTTGAAATGAGAACAAAAACGTGCCTAGAACGTCATATTCAGAAAATCAATCTTGCGACGTTTTACGTGGGCAAACAAGTCAGTTTTTATATAAAAGATATCTGCTTTCAGAGCTTTAGAACACGTAGGTATTACCAATGTCATTGAGGACAATTCAATGGCTATTTAGCCTTTCTATAATATACCTCGTACCTGTAAGATCCACAAAGGAGGTCGACTCGGCCAGTTCTATTCAGGTTTTCTCAACCAATATATAAAGTTAATGCTACTTGGTAAACAGAATCAGGACACCAATTAAGAGAATACCAACTTCAAAATTGATAGAGTTAGGACCAAAAAAATGAACATACGAAAGATTAACATGAATATCCTTGAAAAAATACAAGAGGAAAGACCAGGAGTCCGTAAGGGATAGCGTCGTCTATTGCAGGGTCAAGCAAAAGAAATGCGAAGTTTCAAAGTGAGAACTGGGGTAATGATAGCGTAACAACACGACACACTAAACATTGACTTTCATATAATACAAGAACACAGAAAATTAGCAATGACTATGAAGTCGGCCATAAAACATGCCTACATTCTTCGTGAATCTGCGTCTCACTAAAGCAGAGGGAGGGACAGTTTGATTACAATAGAACTTTACTTGACGTCGTTTGTGAGTGTGTAACAAGGTCAGAGGATGGTGAACATGGATACGCCTAGCTGTAACAGTTACAGGAAGAGCAAGGCTACGCATAACACTGTCGGTGTATGCAGAAATATCACAGTGTTTCTCGGAATATGTGATACGTCAACGTCGCAATCTAAAAAACAGCTACGTACGTTACGTAGTCAGAGGTAAGCAAAACTACATACATATAGAAAAAATATATCTTAAGTTTATAAAATTGATTATTTTAACAACTTCATACGTAGAGCTAAATGTTCTTATTTTCATAAAATGTTGTCAAACTTTTTATGCAATAAATGTTGATGCCGATTAATGCCGGATGTATTCTTTAACACGAATTAAAATGGTTCGATTATATCTATCTAAGGTACGACCTCGTAATTGTTAGATTATTTGAAAAATATAACTCCGGGAATGGTCAGACTTAATAAAAGGTCATACCTTATGGAAAAACACACCAAAAGATCGAAAACACAAACTAAAGCATGTGAGATTTTGTGAATGGTACGCAATTTGACTTGAAAGCAGGACTTTATCAAACAACATATACAATGGAAGATCAGACTGTTTGAAGGTAATTACACATGAGGAAGGGCGGAATCCACGAAAGGATTTGACCAAGAAATGGTGGCCCAACTTTAATGAAATGACCAACTCCTTAAAATCGTTCAGCTTTGTGACATGATAGACTAAACAATATTGTAAGTCAATTTGTTATGGAAAGGTGTGTTCTATATGTCCATGTGGGGGAGTCCTACTTCAGGAAAAGGCGAGCCATTGATGTGAAAGGTTTTAATTTATGTAGGGGGTAAGATTTAAACGTGGCGGGGAAAATTCTTAGACGAATTTAACCTATCTTATGACCAGTTAACTTGTAGTTTAGTGGCACCATTAACAAATCAGTTTACTATTCTGTAATTTAATCATTAACTAGAACCACAGGAGTTCGAACCCCTGTGCTAGAACTGTAAGCCATGTGCAAAATAACTGATACCCCTCACTAAACCATTGGTTTTTTTTTTAAATTGCAGAAAGCGTAAACAAACCACAGAGCTCAAGTTATAGCCGTGACTGCGTCAACCAATCAGAGACCAAGGTAGTCACCTTGAATACTAAAGCTTAAAAGTTGTCCTTTTAAAACAAAGAATCCACAAATCTGGTACCATATACCTCGAACGATAATTGTTATTGTTGCAGCCAATATAAAGCCATGGGGCCATCTTGAATCCAACAACATAGGAGAGCAGCGGGGACTACTACAAAGACATCGTTCCGTGGACCACAGCCGCTGCGACAGCCTGTGCGCATCTGAGGAGCTGTCCAACCTCGTAGCGTGACCTGGATTGGCAGGACTTTGAATCTCCGAGGGTCTGATAAGTGACCACTTACCCCCTAACGTCGACCAAACACCGACTTGGTCAGTAAAGTGTAGACGTAAAACCCATCAACCAACCAACCAAACAACCATTGAATCCAAATAATAGAAAATATGCCATTTGATATATCTTCTATGTATCACTTTCGGAATGTCTCATAGTAATTGGTCACATACTTTTGAATATTCCTTTGATTGGCTTTATATACAGACGAAGGGAATAACTTTGGGGAAAAGTTGAAACTAAAATGTTCTTTTGGGTGCCTCGGTAGCCGTGATTGCTGACGCGTAATTATTTCTACTGTCGCAATCAAGCGTGAGCTCTCCAAAGAAATTTGGTTCGATCCCTAAACAATAAAACATATTATATAATCAAAAACACCACACAGAATATTATAATTGAAAGTACACATTTATTTTGACAAAGTCTGATCAAGAGTTATCACATAGTACCTTGAAATCGCTATGTCCCCAAAATCGGAGCACGGGACTGGGTCCCTAATACTTAGTAACCTAGGTAACTGTTACCATCACAAACAGTTCAGTATATCATTCAATGACAGACGCATTGCTTTAGAACCGTTTTTCTTACAGAGAAATGCTGCATCACAGTTTCAATAATAAATATAAGTTAATATATTTTACTAGACAACAAGGAGTTCCTACCACAGAAACTATATATCACAGATATTTGTACATTTCATTTTAAATATTTATACAATCAGCACAATGTGAAAGAGCATTTCTATCGATCAGTAAATAAATCAAACCAATAATAGCTTATAATAAACATGTTTGTTTTATTTCTATCAACTAAACATTACTTTCTGTTTACTTTAATTCGCTCATATTTAGTAAAACAAAATCATGTGAATCGCGGGGCGATATGTTCATAAGTTGCCACATATTGCCATTATTCAAACAGATTTAAATTAAACACGGAACAATTATCGGCCCTTTTATGAATACAATTCCTCTAAAACACATTCCTGGTAAAACAAAACGTAATTTGTAGTAAACAAAGAGCTGTATAAATCGTCGGCTGGATAACCGAACTACTCGGTACTGAAGTGGACGTAAAACCTATCAATCAATCAATCAATCAATCAATCAATCAATCAAAGTATCACTAGTATGTACCCTCTAATAAGTGTAGCAATGCCTTTAATTACTAACACTTTCGAGTCATCGATCTGTTATATTCTTTCTTCATTTTTTTACATAAATCCTGGCGGACCTGCTAAAGATTATGCATGCCTTACAAGGCCTTGTCAAGGCTCTGCTGAAAACAGCATCTGATCACTAGGTCCGACCTAATTTCATAAACGAACAACTCTGGTTCAACCGTTTGGATCGCGATAAACGAAGCACAGATCGTTTGTGTTATCGCCCTTGAATGTTTTAATTATCCTTTCATTCAAAGTCCATCTAAATGTGTTTTAGGCTGTGAGAGGGCCATACGATTTCTTTGTGTGAATAAATAAAAAGGATGAGTCTACTTAAAAAGAATGTCCAAAGATGCACATTTGTCACGCTGTGTACAGTCAATACATCAGAAAACAACTGTTGCTAATTATAATTACGAGCCCACTACAGGAATGTGAAAAATTGGTTTTCAATTCTTATTTTTTTCCCTTCTATTTCATTGATAGTAACTATAAGTAGTTCGGATCTTCCTTAAGATTCTAAAAGCAGAAAATTGAGTTTGGAGTTTTATTTTGTCAAATACATGTACCTGTACACATGTATTTGGAAAATCGACAAAATATAAACAATACCAAAAATATAACCTACACAGCTAGGTGATTATTCCTCTCAAATCTGTAAGTAATGCTGATCTGCCCAACGTCCATATCATTGTCCAAGTCATTGTCATATCAGATTTCAATGTTTGTAATACAAGTCAATTGGCAACATTCATGACAATATTTTAAACAAAATAATTATGACGTCTTAAAATGGCAGTATTTCCCCGGAATTAGATTATTAATCTAAGTCCGTGGTATTACTCATTTTTCCCATTATTTCAGAAAAATTTGATAAAAAACAATTTACAAACAGTTCATTGGGTTTAAAGTTTCATTTTTTAAATTTAAATCTGAGTGTTTTTCTGTGTATACTGTATCATAAATTAATCAGATTTCTGACTGCCTGAAAATAAATGTCTAACTAAAATAAGTGTCATACAAAATCAAGTTAGGACTAGGCAGTGAATCTTATCAAAGTTTGAGAATATGAAAATACAAAAATTAAAAAAAATATAATTTGTACAAATTAGTGTCACAAAAATAGCTTCACCTCTTAAAAGTAAAAATATATTCTAAAAAAACTGATAAATCATCCCCCCCATACAGTTAAATATAATATATATTGTAATGATATATAACTATGTGTTATTTCATGTAAATAATTTTTTTCCAAAATTTTTACTTACACTATTTTACCCCATAGCAGTACAACATTATTAGGTTGTTGTTTTTTTAGTTGATTTGAACAAGGCATTTAAAAAACAGATACCGATGAAATGCTAAAATAAGTTATTGTAATATGATACATAAAAAAACTTACAGACAAGGAAAACATGAAAATACTTATAGACAAGGAAATAATTACTACTATGTACAGTGTTTATACTTAATATACAGGTATGTCTCTCCCAACACGCTAAATACTAGTATTGCAAAAATCTTGGCACTCTTCAAACATTATACAAATAATTGTAATAAAACACATGACAAAAATTACTAAAGTTTGAGATATATATAAAATACAGAAAAAATATGTAATCGAATAATTTTGTTCATTTTGATATAAGATGTACGTTAAATACTGATCTCCATCCTTGTTGTTCTCAACTCGCAATGCCAATAATGTAATGCTTCATATCATATACACACAGTTTTCTTCATTTTAACTCATTCACCCCTGTAGACACATTTGAACTCTTCCAATTCAAAAGTTGGAATAGTTCATTATGAAATGTCAGGGGTGAAAGAGTTAATAGTGTGATGACAAAACTTACAAAAAAAAAAAAAATCTTTATAAACTTAAATACAGATAGATAAAGAATAATCTGTGTATTTTTTTTTTGAAACAAATTCACCAAAAACCCTGAAAACCTTTATATGATAATAACGAATATCAACATGGTTTGGCAAAATACATGTATATTTAAATTGGTCTTGAAAAAGAAAGACATTGCTATAAAAATATATAAATTGCAGATCAATGTTAAGTACCAGTGAATCACGAAAATTCCGATAAAATAATTCTGACCGTTTGGCAAACTTAATACCAACCTGAATTCAAAATCTCGTTTAATACAGGTATGTCGTATTTTGTGTTGTTGAATCCGACGTTAAATGTGGGTATATTTCACACAATTGCTCAAACTAATCTCAACTCTGTCTTATACTGTGATCTTGTGATGCACTCAGGACACATCAATTGTGTTAATTTTACTTTTAAACTTAATTCAATGTGTTTAAATTCTAATTGTTTTAATACGTATCAACACCAAGTAGACATAGGTGACAATGATGTAGTAGGGAATGTGTCGTATCAAGTAAAAATTTGATCACAGATGTAGCATTTTTATCATAACAGTCGTTATAAATATATCAACAAGCTGTGCTCTCGATTCTTTTTTAATATACACAGTGGCACACCTTTAAAAAAACCTTTTGCTCTTCGTATTTGTGTACTCAAATTCTGTAGCCATCCTTGTAACTGTTTAGATTCTACACAAATATCAATGTCAATTACACAAGCAGTTTTCTGAAATATATAAATTTATTATTTATCACTAAATTTCAACAGCGATTCACTCTCTGAAAATGTGGCCAGTGTTTTTATTTTTAGTCAGCTAAATTCTTGACATTGCAGTGTAAAAGCATGCTTGCTTTTTACAATTTTAAAAAATATTTTTTTTTTTGAATTATCAAATTTGTTCTTAGCTTTTGCGACCCGCACATTTCAAAACGTTGACTTAGTACATTTTATCAAACCTACAGTTGGCACTCAACGGTTGATGTTCCTGGGTCAGTGTATCACAGATTATTACAGACTATTGGGTCACACACGATAAGACTATAGTTAAGTAGGCTACTTCAGTCACGTGTGCTATGATGATATGGTAAAATCGAGAGGGTTTTCCTTATTGAAGCGATGCTTTGGGGGAGGGGGCATGGGTGTATCCTTGAGGGGTGACCACTTCAGCATGTGGTACTCATTCGGACCGCCACGGTCTGTTGGCTTGATCTTCGTCTTCTCGTGTCGAAGCCTGTGACAAAAACAAAATCAACCAAATCAATTTTTATAAGATTATGGTAACATCTAAAAGGCATCACTCTGACCTTTATTTTTATTCTCAAAAAGATTACTTTAGACATGGGGCCTGTTCATGCAGAACAACCAGTTCATCTGTTTTAAATGTAACACATTTTGGTATAAATCCTAGCGGACCTGCAAAAGGTTTTGCAGGCCTTGCAAGGCTTGCCTGAAAGCAGCATCAGATTATTAAGGCTCCCATTATTTCATAAACGAACAATTCTGGTCCAACTTGTTCGACCATTTGGATCGTGATAAACGAAAGCGACCATGGACAGGACAATACTTCACAAAGGACACAAAGGCTATTCCAACATTGTGAAGTATTGTTTCAAGGTCTGATACCTATATGTCAATGTGAGTTGAACCAAACCCTGCAACAACTAGCTTACAGACTTACAACCACTCTCATTCTAGACCTTAAGGCTGACAGAGGGATGATTGGATATGCAAATAACCAACAATGTTTTAGTTATAGGGGTTTCCACTGACCCTATATCAGAATATTGGGAGTCCGTATGACAGCGGTCAAGGCTAGATACGCAGTGTCTTGTAGTCCCAACTGACCCCTATATTACAACAGTTAGTACTGTGACATGATTTGAGTGGTCAAAGCAAGATGCAGAGCTCACAGATCCTAAATTACAATAGCTGGTCACAGTGATAAACTAGTACAAAGTATTACATTGATAGCTATTAAAAAGGCTTGATCCAATAACGTATTTTATAATATAAGCCCATGCCTGGTAATAAGCCCACCCACATTCATTTCAGTTCTGTGATAACGCCAACAAATGCTATTTCAGTGTCCAACCTTTATATAGACTTTGTGTAATCCTCATGTCTACATTTGCTTCAGAATAGAAGTGGAAATTGATTTCAGTGATGTCATTCAATTGTGACATCATAGTGAGGCCTCCATGAAATTCTTACAGACAGCTAAACTTGATATTGCTATGTGTTAACCACAGTGGAACTCTCTAGTGTTTTGTTTACAGTGGGACCGTGAACCTTAACTCATTCACCCCTGCAGACACATTTGAACTCTTCCAATTCAAAGGTTGGAATAGTTCATTATTAAATTTCAGGGGTGAATGAGTTAAACTTGCTAGACATGCCATAAAGAGATTTGTTAAGTGTTTTGCTTTTTAGATCAGTAACTCACCATTTTCCTCTGAACTTCTGAATCTCTTCCTCGTTTAATTTTTCATCCTTGAGAGTTCCCGAAAGATCCTTCAGCTGTCGGGCGATCGTGTCATCATCCACAAAGAATTGGTTTTTGCCTTGTAATACTTGTGGGGTTGGGGTTCTCACCGGCGCCTGGTGGAAGAGCAATTACACCATCAACACTATAACAAACTTCTAAAATGTGTGTTCAGTGTCTGCATTCTATCCAGAATACTAGTTTTAACTGCAGAATCAAATGTTGAAACAACATTCCTAATCTGTTGTTAAGTAACACTTTTATGATGTCACAGTTAAAACTTCTTTGGAATGAATCATCATTTTGATTTTTTTTTTCATAGTGGTTTGAAAAGAAAACTTTGACTTATGAAATTGAAGAATTGGATATAAGAAAATAATTAAATCAAATAATCATTGGAATGAGAAAATCATGCCCAGAGATGATGATACAAAATATCCGCACTAAGGTTGTGCCCACAGGTACATGTACTGAGAAATCTTCTGAAGGTAATCCTTACATCCTCTGTCTTAGTGGTATCCTTGAGCAGGTCCGGCGTCTCGCTGATCTGGTCAAAAATAGGATGAGGCGGTAGACTCATGGGGTCAATCAGTACATCATACGGCACCATGGGATGCTGGAAGGTGGAGGGGTCATAGAGGTCCCAAGGCTCCGGCTGACCGTAGGTACCTGGATCAAAGGTAAAGGTATATAACATGTTACATCTGAATCAACAGAAACTAATATAGAGTAAGTTTAAAAGTGATATATTGTCTAGAATAATGAGTTTACAGATTGCTCCATTTGTGATAGAGCCATAATTTACATTGTTGAATGAATAACAGGAGAAACGTAACATTACTAAATAAACTGTGAATGAAATCACCCAGTCACCATTGAATGTTTAAAATTTGAACCGTTTCATTGATGACGCTATTCTTGTTCGTTTATTTTATTTTGGGTTTAACTCATTCACCCCTGAAATTCACAATGAACTATTCCAACCTTTGAATTGGAAGAGTTCAAATGTGTCTTCGGGGGTGAATGAGTTAAGGTCCTCACAACAGCTAAGCACATAGGAAGACAGGTGCCTCGAAATGAAACTAAATGAAGGAGAGAAAAGATATGATAGTGATCCCAAGCATTACAATGGGGACAGAAGATCATTTTCTTTTCTGCAATGTCCTCTTATTGGCCAAAATTAGATATATCACCATACAGCTATAGTCCGATAATTGATAATCTGATAGTTCAGTCGTCTACAATACTGTACACGTAAAAGGTAGGAGTTATGGATTTGGTATCCTGGCAGAGTTACCTACTATGTTCAGCTATAGTCTGATAATTGATAATCTGACAGTTCAGCCGCCTACAACACTGTACATGTAAGAGATAGGAGTTATGGATTTGGTATCCTAGTAGGGTTACACAATATGTTGGTATCTTATATCTTTGTCTTACCTTTTTGGAAGATAACAAAGATATCAGTTGTCAGATACATAGTGACAAGTGGTTATGTAAGTTTTAACTACAAATGTTTAACAATCTTTGCCGAGATCATGTCAATTACATTAACTGTGAATATATCCATATCGTATAACGTAGACAGTCTATGGAGGACACAGTCAGTGTGCCCTTTTATAAAAAAAAAATCTCATCAAGCTCTGTACTCGGTACAGAACATTCCACTTAAAGTCATGTCTCTTAATGTCACTTTTCTGTTAATATCATGTTTTACTGAAACACTGTTTTTCCTTCTATTTTCTAATAGATGAAATGTAACTTTTGTAATTCTTACTTGTTTAGTTGTTATTTCGGCCTAATAATATCATGCCATTTTAACAGTCATCACAAAAATAAAATGTGGAAAATAACATGGACGTTGCATGGGCCTGGTGTCACATCTGTACCACAAGTAATTAAGACATACCAATGTAGTCGCTGTTGAACGTCCACATCCTAACCGTACAATCCATGGATGCTGTGAGAATGACCTTATTCTTCTCCACCATCTCCAGGTTCAGGACACTGTCGACATGACCTCGCCACGAGTGGATTACTGTAAACAGTAAATCAGAGTAAATTATCAACATGGTTTGGATCAGCACATGTAAATATATCAGATGTATCATTTCATAGTAGCACAACATATATCTTATCACTGATATGTAAATATATTAATCAGAATATGTAATTTTCACTTTAAAACTTTGCTTTCGAAAGTACAACAGGAAGCTAGTCAAGACTATATATGCACATGTATTTCAGAATGTCAACAAAATGCTACAAAACTACATAACTACATAACTACACTTACAGTTAAGGGGTGCCTTTGCCATTTTAACTTACAGGTAGGANCACTTACAGTTAAGGGGTGCCTTTGTCTTTTTAACTTACAGGTAGGAGGTGCCTTTGTCTTTTTAACTTACAGGTAGGGGGTGCCTTTGTCTTTTTAACTTACAGGTAGGGGGTGCCTTTGTCTTTTTAACTTACAGGTAGGGGGTGCCTTTGTCTTGCCGTTGAGACAATAACCGTCCACATCGTAGATGAGTATAAAGCCGAGGCTATCACCACAGAACAACATGGTGTTGGCGTCGTCAGTAGCCATGGTGGTTATCATCCCGCCACTCGACTTTGACTAGGTTAATTAACAAAAAAAATAAATCTTTAACTGGAACACAATACAGAACAATCTTATAATGGAGCAAAACGATACAAAGCAATCTTATTCTGGGGCAAAAAATACATTTTTGTTGTTTGTGTTTTACATCCTATTAACAGCTATGATCATTTAAGGACGTGCCAGGTTGTGTGGTGGAGGAAAGCCGGAGTTCCCGGGGAAAAACCACCGACCTACAGCCAGTACCTGGCAACTGTCCCACTTAGGCCTCGAACCCGCGACCAAGTGGTGGAGGGCTAGTGGCAGCAGAATATTAGACGCCATGTTTAGAAAAGAACCATTTGTCAGAGTGATATTTAAATGATGGTGAAAAATTAAATCATTCAGCCTAGAAATACATGTATCAGAAAAATAAAGTTGGCGTTCCTACAAAATCTCAAGGATAACTGGTGCACTAAAATAATGATAAATTCAATTCCTGGACTAATTGATATCTAGAGTACAAAGTTTACATCATTACACATTACATCTCCAGCACACACACATAGGGAGATATTAGCCAGGTGGCACAGGACTTGTATAGTTAGCGCCTGATAAAGCAGCTCCTGCAAATTCCTCAAAATTGTATTGATTTATGTATATGCTAATTGTATTAATTGTATATCAATGTACTGTAAAGCGTGTTAGAGTGGCTTATGTTAGCTAGATAGGGTGCTTTATCAAATGCTGTATATTATTATTATTATTATTATTATCAAAGTGGAACTCTCACCCCCTTGAACTGCGCCATCATGCTGCCACCTTGAAACACGTTCCAAAAGTGGATATGTCCATGAGGCCCGCTAGCGATGAGTGAAGCGGAAGCTTTGCGAGACTCCCGAGACTTGAGAAATACCAGCTTGTTTACACTCATGTCCCCGTCCACTGTAAACATAAACAACATTGATAGGATTCAGTATAGCGTTATGTCACAGTCATGTCAACTTGTCTAGGAATTCCATATATATTTATCACAGGAAGATGCTACGTTGTACAGATTACTGTAGTGTATCAACTAATGGCAAACACCGGAGCGTTAAAGAACATTAGAAGTTTTGAGACCGATTCAGATAAAAGGGAGATAATCAGAAGTATTGATATATATCATACATGTTCAAAATAACTTGGGCCTTATCAATTTATCACAATCGAAATTGTTGAACCAGTTGGACCGCGATGTTTGTTTACAAAATAAAGTCGGACCAATTTACCTGCTGATGTTGCTTTCAGGGGAGCCTTGACATAGCCTTGCAAGGCCTGCATAAACTTTTGCAGGTCTGCCAGGATTTATACCCAAGAATGTTACATTTAAAAACAGACAAACAGGTTGAACCAGATAGACGAAAGAGGCCCTTTACAGGTTCCAAGTGGTCTGTACATGCAATACCATATCAATCATAACTTAACACGTTTGTGGGTGAGATAGGGAAATCTCAACCTGAGGGGGAAGATTCTTAAGTAAAAGCCTCGTGTTTGACAACTTAAGAATCCTTCCCCGAGGGTTAAGATTCCCCTATCTCACTCTCAAGGGGTAAATGATTCTTTTTCTCTTACCCTGTTCACCCATTGCGTATCATATACAAAATGTAATGTTAACGTTACAGGCTAAATTCAGGGTTGACGTGACGTCATTTAACCTGTAAAAGTGTGGATACACCTATCCAGGGTAAGATAATTGCATTTCTCGCACCTCAGACAGAGATATCCCACGTCATACCACATGCTAGATTTTTCAATCTTGTCCGATCTGTCTGGTACCTTTATGTGACATTTCGCGGAATTTTTACACTGCAATGTATTCATCTGCGCATTAACGGCTCGAAATTAACAACCTGCATTGTTTTGTCATTATATGTGTATAGTTTTGATGTTAGATTACTGATGTTGTAGATAAATATTATCTAGGATGTGAAATAAGTTATCCTCTTTGTAGGAATGGAATACATTTTCACATAGATTCACATACACGTAGTGTAGAGGCCATATTTATTTGAAGCCTCAGATGGGATGCTTGTAGCTATATATATAGTCCTTAGCGAAACTGAATACATTTTTTAACTAAAAGGTGCAAGAAACAAGATCTAGCTATTACCCGTAACTAAGCGAGATTAGGTTACTTCAGTCTTGGGCTAAGATTTTGTAACATCTCAGCCTCTGGCTAAGATTTTGTAACATCTCAGCCTCGGTTTATGACTCGGTTGGAAATTTGCTACAGAATCTTAGCCCTCGACCGAGATAATTGATTTTGCTTAGTTACAAGTAACAGATTTTATTATTCTCTTACCCTGGAAAGGTGTATATCCACCCTTTTACCGGTGTGAGATTTCCTTGTCTCACCCTATAGGGTTGAGAAGGGGGGATTTCCCTTATTCATAACAATGGTATGACGTCACTTCAATAATACAATGACGTCACTTCAACAATCCATTAATGTCACGTCAACCCTGAATTTAGCATGTAACATTATCATTACATTGTGTATAGGATACACGATCGAAGAACAGGTTAAGAGAAAAAGAATCAAAGGAATCTCAACCCTTGGGGAAAGATTCTTAAGTGGCTAAACACTCAGCAAAGCCTCGTGTTTGGCAACTTAAGAATCTTTCCCCTCAAGTTGAGATTCCCCTAATGAGAGATTCTACCAATCACTCATCCTATAAGTAACAAACTTACTTGATTCGTCCTCGTAGTTTTGTGGTATAGGTGACATACTTACATGATTCATCCTCATAGTTTGGTGGTACAGCGGCGCGCAGGTGACAGAAGATGTGACCCGACACCATGTTCCACACGATGACCTCGCCGTCGTAGCTTCCTGTGGCAATCAAGTTGGGTGGACTCTGAGCGATAGCCAGTATATCTTCCTTGTGGCCGTTTTTCTGTTTGGAATTAATAAAAGTCAACTACATTGTAGCAGGCATCAAAGTAGTATGGAAAGATATTAACATCTATATAACCGACACTTTTTTGTTAATATTGATTCATGCAAAACATACATGTATGTAACCACAAAATAAGCAATAAAGTATGATAACGACATAGTAATAAGCAAGTAACTTTAACTCCTTATCAATCTTAAATCACGAATTTAGGAGAAAATTTTATCTGACAAAAAGATCAGTAATTATTAGTACATGTTTATAAAAGACAGTCTAATACAATATCATTAAACCTGGAAAACTAAAAAATTAGGAACACATTTACATGTCTTGCTCAGCTCAACACGTTTTCTTATCTCAGCTTATTGAACATATGTACAGGTATCAACGTGCAGTTGTCTATGTCTATATAATCATGATCACACGGCTGTAACATGTTACATGAAGTAATTTTTGGTCGTACCTTATCGTCAGCCCAGAACAGATTTGGGTTCTGTACGAGGTGGATATTGCTATCAGCATTGGCGTCGTCCGAATAAATGTTGATAGTTCTGTCCCAGCCAACGGATATCACGTATCTACGACAAAAAAACGGGCTCATCAGAATTAACGTTTATTAATTGTTCTGTTTCAACTCTAAAGAAATATCACAGACAAGTTACTACACAACAACAGGTTTGTCTCTAGTGTAGCTATGCATAGTTCTAGATCAGGTTGTAGCAAGCTTCATACATTAAAGTAATGTTATAACATTAAAGTTTAAGATTGAATCAGTGATATTTTCGTGATTTTTAAATCTGAAAACAAAAAACACATCTCTTACGACTTAAAATGATAATCTCTGTAGATAATTTACACTGTGAATGTGCACAATAACACCAATATTTCTGTTCATATTTGTCAAAATTTGAATATGCAAAATTGATCTGAAGAACCTTGATGCAATATATATATAGCATTCTGTTATTTGATGTATTTGTATATTTTACTTACGTTTCCCTGACTAAAACCTTCACTACTAATTAATAAATAATCTATACTTACAACTGAGCTCTTTATACACATAATATCCAATAACAAATTGTATACACAGCAGTGGTGTGTATATATACACATGAGTGAATGGCGGGATAAGGGTTAAAAGGGTACAATTAAAGTTAAATTCATTTCAAGATGGTTTCTACCTCATTTTCTGTATTTGTAAACAAAAATGTCATGCTTTACTTGTGAATTAATAATTCCTATTAATGTACAAGTCATTCTGATATGTCTCGCCTGTGCCCCACTTTGACCATCGATGCACATGTCAAGTTTGGTTAGTCTAGCACTTATAGTTTCAGTGAAACTAATACTTAAACGCAAAAACTTAGTGTTGATGGAGATGCTGACAAAGTCAATGGACCATGAAAAGTAGGTCGCATCCAGCATTTGATGCATGGGTTGAGATGTACTACCAAAGATGCATCTGTGGTCAAAGTTTGATAGGTCTAACACTTATACTTTCAGTGAAACTTACTTAAATGCAAAAACTTAATGACACGCAAAGTCAATGGATCATGAAAGGAAGGCTGCATCCAGCATTTGACGCATGGGTTGAGATGTACTACTACCTAAGATGTATCTATGGTCCAAGTTTGGTTGGTCTAGCACTTATACTTTCAATGAAACTAACTTAAACGCAAAAACTTAATGTTGACGCCGCCGTCACAGGAACAGCAACACCTTAGTCTCGCTTTCGCTACTTCGTGGCGTCGAGACAATAAAAAACAAGGAGTATTATGTGGTAGTCTTGTCCTTGTGTTTTCATTCTATCCTGATTTAATTGTGAGCGAGATATAATTTTTTGTATATTAAAGAATTTCCAAACACAATAATGACGACATTGTTAGTCTAACATACCTGTTTCTGTTCATTTCTACATATGTTAAATCACAAACTTCGTCTGTTTCTGCATCTGTCAAATAAAAATCACAAAACATTATATATCAACACACATTTTCTATGATCAGATATAAGTACAACAGACTTAAATACATTCTCCTTTACACCTAACCCCTTTGAAACCTTTCTGATATATTTGTATGTTCCGTAAGTACAATTAAACCTGTTGTACTGCCATCATTCGCCAAGTGAGATTTTCACTTTAGTAAGAGGCTTGGCAATATATTGTGGAAAAAATATAAACATATTGTTGTGATTAAAATAGAAATGAACCTTGAGATACATTGCAGTATAAGGTTGTACATGTAAGTGAAACGAGAGGCATTATAGTGTATAAAGGTATTTTGTTTTAGTATTAAACTTTTCAAGTGTATGCGCTCACTTTCGCTCTCTGCACCCCTGGAATATGTCATAGCAAAATTCAAGGCTCGATGTGTGCAACCTTGTTGATGAGACAAGAAGACTAGTTCGATCCTTTGATGTACATCAAAAGAATCTGTCGGTTGCGTAACGGTAAAATTGTCTGGCTTTTGAGATTAGGTGTCGTTCCTCTGTAATCTTCAAAGGACAGGTATCAGCGTATCAGCCATGATAACCGATCAGGTATTTTTAGCTGAGACCAGTCAAATAGCCAGCCACGTGCCTTCAATTATGCTTTGACATATAACAGAGTATCGAGGATGGGGTATGATAAAAACTTCATGAAACAAAAAGCACATATGCTATCTTCTTTTTGTGCTCATCTGTTGTTTTTTTTTATCTGATGTCATAAAATTTCTGTTTACACAAGACTACAGTGTTGTCGCCGATTTCTCATTGCAACATAGAATCAAAATAACACTTGGTGTGGGCAATGACGGGAATATTTGTACCTTATTTGGTTGATAATGATTTAGTGGGACAAAAACAATTCATTTGTCTTAGATATTTGAGGCAAAATGAATACAAGGTTACCATTTTGTATTTTGATTACTCAGATCAAGTTTGGTTACCACTGTGCTGGTGGAAGCCGAGAAGAAATTGAAAATGTCTCAGCCAATCAGAGCACTGGAAGCCATCTTTGATTGTAAATTGGTTTAAAAAAAACACCATTTGGTCAAGGCCATGAGATCAGCATTTGATGCACTTTGACATGAGCCCACATACATAGGTCTTTGGGCCAGGTGAGAGGACCAAACAGGTGAGATAATATAATATAATGAGTTCTTTTTAAAATCTTTTTCCCAAACTAAGTGAAACAAAATCATTAAAACATAGCTTACCTTTCTTTAGCATCCTTAAACAATGGCCGTTGTTATAATTCCAGATCTTAATAGTTCCATCTCTCCCACCTGTCAGTAATCTACAAAACCAAAAAGTACACATTAATAATTTATAGAACCTCCGTAAGGAATTATCAATCACAATTTCTGTTATTCAATATCATGTATTTTTGAGATATATATTAGTTAGATGAGATGAATTTGAATACTGTACTGATAAATCAAAATAGAAATCCAAATAACATTTTAAAATTTAATATCAATCCACAGACTTAACAACATTGTATGTTTTAATTGGTTAAATCATAAAAAATAACCTAGTTTAAGAAAATGTGAAAAGAAAATCATGGAATATTAGATTTCAAAGAAGTTTGCAGTCAAGTCTTACTAGGTTGTAGTGATGCATTTTTCAATCATCATACAGCTTTTTAATTAGCTCATCCAAAATAAATGTTTATCACAAAGGTTTTGTCGAAAGTTTTATCAAGACATTGTTAGTATAACAAGTTCAATTATGGTGTCCCAATAAATGTTATGGTGAAGACTTCAAGTTGGCGTCATTGAAAACTTGATGATAGTCAGAGAAAAGTGTTATTATCATAATTTTATTATTGTAGTCTTGAACTGGTTTCCATTTCAGACAAATGAAACTTGTCCCAAGGTTTTTATTTCAGCAAACGATTACCATCTATAATTGTGATTTATTTCCAGGAACTGCTTACCTTCTCCCTGTGGAGTCAAAGGTCATACACGTTATCGCTGCCTCTCCGTGAGCATCTCCAAATTCAAATATTCCTGCCCCTGACTCAAAATCCCATAGTTTGATCACCTGAAAAAAGGGATTGCACAGATGGTCTAGGCAATCTGATAATCTAGATTGATGTCAGTGTAACAGTAATAAACCATGGAGAAACACACCTAAACAATTCTGTCTTGTTGGAAACAACATATAAACTTTCCGATTTTATCAAAGATAAGAATAAAAGGTATCAAAAATATCATGTCTTAAATCTGATACATTTGTTTGTGACTATTCCATGATTATATATATTTAGATTTACATTTATTTTTAAATTATTCAATCTGTGTGCACTATGAATATAACAAACATGTTTGTGATTGACAATTTTGTAGACTTACGGAGCCCTCTGAGCAGGTGATGACTTGGTTAAAGCTTGGGTTGTATTTACAGCAGGTTACTGGTTCCTTGTGTGTGATTGTGATGTCCGCATGTAGCACCGGTCTGTACAATTGGAAAGAATAATTATTAATAGTGTGTATCAATGACTGGACTCTATAATATCAAATACTGGATATCAACTGTTGATAGAGACCACAATTGTTTTATACTATTCCCCTGAAGGGGTTGCTATAAACAGGTTTGAATGTATGGTATATTAACATTTTACACCTTGAAATCAATTGCTTTTGCAATTTTGTTACGAAAAATCCTATAGTTTTCTCAAGAAAATTGATGGAGTTTTCACAGAAAAGTCCATATGTACTTTGATGATTTTAACAACATTTTCATGGCAATTTTAAAGAGTATGGTGCTTTGCCTCCAAACAAATAAGAGTTTGAGGAAGTGTGTTAGCTGTTCATCACATGCAATGACAGCAGTGTACATAAATATCTCAAAATTTTAAATATTAGAATGTTACTCGGATTATTTATACGACTGGAAAAACTGTTGACAATTTTTTGTAAAATTATCACAATTTCTTTTTCAGAAATTCTGTCGATTTATGGTACGATATTGTAATACATGTATTTTGTACATTTTTATTTTCAACAAATGTCGAAACTCCAAATATATAATATATGTATAATGATTGCGTGATACGAACGTGGCACAGTACTGTGTTACAGGTATTCCGTCTTTGCGTATTGCAGAGTTATCTTCTCTTGGGAACAGGTATTGATTGTTACGTCATTGGTTTGTGTGAGAAAATTACGTCGTTTTCTCAAAAATTAATGACGTTACTCTCATAAACAAGTGACGTAACAATCAATACCTGCTCCCAAGAGAAGATAACTCTGCAATACGCAAAGACGAAATAGCCATGTTAAATGCTGGGGAGGGAGAGAAGGATAGCTATAAATATAAGGGCCAGCGTCATAGTTATATGGTATCCAAATATTTTGTAGTAAAAACAGGTTAATGAAAGTGATATATCAAAATGTCATAGAAATAGTGCATAGCATTAGGATGCTTAAAATATAAACCATAATATAAAACATATCAAAGGTGAGAAAAATCTGAAGCAATATTGATGTATTGTCTAATTAGGGAAATCTTCGATTTGAGGAAATCTCAAGAATTGAGATGTTTTATACCAGTGGGATAACATATTAAATTCAAATCAACAATATTTTATGAATTACCTAACCAAGAATGCTATTAAAATGCAAATATATTAATTAACTGTTCTACATCTGTATAGCAAATAAAATAAACAAAAAGCTTTCTCAGACCAAGTTGAAGTGATGACCTGCTATTGGAAACCATAAATTCTACATGTAAAATTGCAATTTGAAAGATTATAGGAAAATTGTGCACCCTCTTGTTAAAGGAATAGATGTGGTCCATGTATGTAAAGGGAGATAATCCCACATTACACAACAGCATCACAGGAGAATTCAAGAAATCGTCCGAAAATGCCAGAAAGCAGACACATTAGAGAGATAGTTTGGAAAGGTCATTGTGCTCAGCTCCTGTAAATGTCATCTCTGGTTCACTAAGTAAAGAATAGTTAAAACAGTGTGAAATTGAGAAGAAAAAACAAATGACCACTCTGGAATAATATAAACCTCCATACTCAAGGGGTTCCGCTCACTTTTGCTCTCTGCACACCTGGAATATGTCTAAGCAAAATAAAAGGCACATGGCTAGCTATTTGACTGGTCTCAGGTAAAAAAAACACCTGACCAATCGCTATGCTGATACCTGTCCTTTGAAGATTACAAAAAAGCTACACCCAACTTCAAATCCCATCAATTTTGCATTTATGCGACATATTCGAGGGATGCAAAGAGCCAATGTGAGCGTAACTCCTGGACTATTGAGGAAGCTCTGGAATGTTTACGCCATAGAGATTCTCTGGTGAAGAGTATAGATCCAAAATAAATAAAACAAAACAAAAAATATTAATAAACAAGTGTAGATGTATGTAAATTGGAAAGTGCTGCTGAAATCACACGAGATTGAAGGGTTATCTAGGGTTGGGTGGAACGTTAGTTTATCCTAGGAAAGGTGTCGGCCAGGGATTCAATCACACTACCAGCCGCGCGAGAGGGCTGGGAAGAACTTCTGACTCTCTGTTTCAACCTCTTACCTGCTGTTTATATTCTGATCCATTCTTAAAACAAACACAGGTTTCAATTGTAGTAAATATTTACCTGTAGCTTTATGTACCTGACAAAGCTCTGAAAGCCAGGATAGGGCTTAAATAAACTGACACAGCAAATAATCGAGAGGTCTAGAATGTATTCAATTCTTATACCATCACAGCTAATTTCAGTTTAGAATCCTATGATATATCTAAAGATATTTTGGATGGTATCTCTTCTCTGTTGCCATATGTTAAAATTTCAAAATGCTTTGCTACAATAATTTAAAAAAAACATTTTTATTTCAAATTATGAATGCTGTATTATAAAAAAGACAATTTGTATGATATCTTTTCTTGATAATATTAATAAAACAAAGTATAATTTATACATCCATGTCCACACCTTTTTTCCCCTAAATTCAAGGAAGAATCACAAAAAAAATAAACAACAAAGATATGAGATTCACATTTAAAAAACGAATTCAATTTTGAAAAAAAATATATTAAACATATAATTTATGGTAAAAATAGAATTTTGGTTTCAAAATCCAGTTAAATATCCCCTTTCATGTTACTCTACCTAAAAACGACTGACAGGAATACAAATTTCAACTCAATTGATAAACAAAACAAAGCTTTGTGGACAATACCAGGCATGCATTGTGAAACAATGTCAGATTATTTTACAAACTAATTGAAATTTGTTGTAACTTTTTAAAATTAACAAAACAGATTGATTGGAAGCATTTATTTGTATAAATACTAAATATTCTGTATTTTTCATGAGATTTTATTTCTAGCTTAATTCATGGTTTAATAAAATTGCAAAAAAACAGAATGTGACTTTTTATCACACAACAAAAATACCCTCCCTTATGGGATAGCATAAATTCATGTTAAGTTATCAGCAGGATCAAATTAATTCTAAAAATATATATTTAGATCCTTATTGTTCTGGACAGAATTCAAAGACTTTTACGAATTCTGTTTAGTACAATAAAACAATGTATATGCTACAGAAAGAATAAACAAGATTTACTTTTGCCTGAGGTTGAGGGCCGCCAGCTTCTGGTCGGTTGCCACGGCGAGGGATTTGGCGATGTTGGAGTAATGGCAGGCCTGAAGGTCGCCGTGAATTTTGTGAGCTTTGGGTCGGATTGTCAGCAAACAGTTGTGGTCCTGGATATCCCATATCTACAGCGAACAAATCAATCATCAAAATGCTGCTGGGGGAAAAAAATTGAAATTTTCACTCTACTTAAATTATGAAATAGAAATTATTGATATCCTATGCTGGATTTGCAGAATTTGAACCTCTGTATTATATGGATAAAACAAATTCCAAAGGATCAGTAAAATTGTTCATGGTTGTCTTGACTTTTATGGTTTTCTATATCTAAATATGAACTTTATTTATTTTACAACAATTATGAAACAAGTTATTTCCACTTGTATCAATCAATCTTGTTGGCCCAGACGTTAGCGCTTGGGGGGTGGTCTTACTGTGGGAGGAAACCAGCTGAGTACCCGGAGAAAACCAACATGGTTTGGCAGGTGCATGACCCAATACCTTTTCATGTCCGATCGAGGAATCGAACCCGACTGCCTTGGTGAAAGACCAGTGCATTATCCACTGCACAATGCACACATATCTATAAAGACTGCCTGTCTATAAAGACCACCTATCTCCTGCCTTAGAAACAACCTATCTATAAAGACGGCCTGCCTATGAAGATAACCTGTCTATAAAGACTGCCTGTCTATGAAGACCACCTATCTATAAAGACCACCTATCTCCTGCCTTAGAAACAACCTATCTATAAAGATAACCTGTCTCTGAAGATAACCTGTCTATGAAGACCACCTATCTCCTGTCTTAGAGACAACATATCTATAAAGACAACCAGTCCTGTCTATGAAGATAACCTGTCTATGAAAATCATCTGTCTATAAAGACCACCTATCTCCTACCTTAGAAACAACCTAACTATAAAGATAAACTGTCTATGAAAATAACATGTCTATGAAGATAACCTGTCTATAAAGACCACCTATCTCCTGCCTTAGAAACAACCAATCTATAAAGACAACCTATATATAAAGATAACCTAGTCTATGAAGATAACCTGTCTATGAAGACCATCTATCTCCTGCCTTGGAGACAACCTTTCTATAAAGTCTACTTATCTATGAAGACCACCTGTCTATAAAGACCACATATATCCCACCTTAGAGACAACCTATCTATAAAGATAACCCGTCTATGAAGACCAACTATATCCCGCCTTAGAGACAACCTATCTTTAAAGATAACCTGTCTATAAAGATAACCTGTCTATGAAGACCACCTATTTCCTGCCCTAGAGACAACATATCTATAAAGACAACCTATCTATAAAAATAACCTGTCTATGAAGACCACATTTATTCCACCTTAGAGAAAACCTATCTATAAAGATAACTTGTCTATAAAGATAGCCTGTCTACAAAGACATCCTGTCTATAGAGACCACCTATCTCCTGCCTCAGAGACAACCTATATATTAAGATAACCTGTCTATAAAGACGACATATATCCCGCCTTAGAGACTATCTATAAAGATAACTTTTCTATAAAGACATCTTGTCTATAAAGACCACCTATATCCTGCCTAAGAGACAACCTATCTATAAAGATAACCTGTCTATAAAGACATCCTGTATAGAAAGACCACATATCTCCCACCTTAGAGACAACCTATCTATAAAGATAACCTGTCTATAAAGACATCTTGTCTATAAAGACCACTTATATGCTGCCTTAGAGACAACCTATCTATAAAGACTGCCTGTCTATGAAGACCACATATCTCCTGCCTTAGATACAACCTATACATAAGAGAACCTGTCTATAATGACCACCTATCTCCTGCCTTAGAGACAACCTATATATAAAGAGAACCTGTCTATAACAACCACCTATCTCCTGCCTTAGAGACAACATATCTATAAAGATAACCTGTCTATAAAGACCACCTATATCCTGCCTTAGAGACAACCTATCTATAAAGATAACCTTTCTATAAAGACATCTTGTCTATAAAGACCACCTTTATCCTGCCTTAGAGACAACCTATCTATAAAGATAACCTGTCTATAAAGACATCCTGTATAGAAAGACCACATATCTCCTGCCTTAGAGACAACCAATCTATAAAGACAACCTATCTATAAAGATAACCTGTCTATAAAGACTGCCTGTCTATGAAGACCACCTATCTCCTGCCTTAGAGACAACCTATCTATAAAGACTACTTATCTATGAAGACCACTTGTCTATAAAGACCACCTATATCCCGCCTTAGAGACAACCTATCTATAAAGATAACCTGTCTATAAAGACAAGAGGCCCAGGGGCCTTAATAGCTCACCTGGTATTTTATTTTTCAATTTAAAACCTGCTGAGTACCATTCAGGTTTATCAAAGGAGTACAAGTAACAAAGTTGCATCTTCCATTTATAAATATTCAATTCCCTTTGCCCAAAGATTCTCTAAAACAAGTTTGGTTAGGTTAAAATCCCTTCAACGGTACAGAAGGAGAAGGATCTTTAATGTTTTCCTCTATTTCCCCTAATGGGCCCCACTAATCTGCCCCAAAGAAGGGGAATCCACACACCTCAGTTTAAACAAAATTGATTCTTTTCTCCCTAAGCATGCTTCAGACTGCATTTGGTTTAAATCCCTTCACTTGTATAGTAGGAGAAAAAAAATCCTCTATTTCCCCTATTGGGCCCCGCTCCTATGCCGCCAGAAGGCCCACACCCTCCGTTTATACAAACTTGAGTCTCCTTTGTCCAAAGATGCTCTAGGACAAATTTGGTCAAAATCCTTCAATTGGTTGAGGAGAAGATTTTTAAAGATTTACCTATTTTCCCCTATTTGGCCCCGTCCCTCTGCCCCCAGGGGGACCATACCCTCCGTTCATACAAAACTGAGAACCCTTTGGCCAATGATGCTCCAGACCAAATTTGGTCAAAATCCCTTCATCGGTACAAAAGGAGAAGGATATTTGATGTTTTCCTCTATTTCCCCTAATGGGCCCCACCCATCTGCCCTTAGAAGGAGGCCCACACACCTCAGTTTATACAAAATTGATTCTTTTGTCCCTAATCATGCTTCAGACTGCATTTGGTTAAAATCCCTTCACTTGTATAGCAGGAGAAAAAAAATCCTCTATTTCCCCTATTGGGCCCCGCCCCTCCGCCCCCAGAGGGGCCACACCCTCCGTTTATACAAACTTGAGTCTTCTTTGTCCAAAGATGCTCTAGGACAAATTTGGTCAAAATCCTTCAATTGGTTGAGAAGAAGAACATTTTTAAAGATTTACCTTTTTTCCCCTTATTTAGCCCCGCCCCTCTGCCCCGAGGGGGGGCTATACCGTCCGTTTATACAAAACTGAGAACCCTTTGGCCAATGATGCTCCTGACCAAGCTTCAGACTGCATTTGGTTTAAATCCCTTCACTTGTATAGTAGGAGAGAAAAAATCCTCTACTTCCCCTATTTGGCCCCGCCCCTCTGCCCCCAAAGAGGCCACACCCTCCGTTTATACAAACTTGAGTCTCCTTTGTCCAAAGATGCTCTAGGACAAATTTGGTCAAAATCCTTCTATTGGTTGAGAAGAAGAAGATTTTTAAAGATTTACCTATTTTCCCCCTATTTGGCCCCGCCCCTCTGCCCCCAGGGGGGTTATACCCTCCGTTTATACAAAACTGAGAACCCTTTGGCCAATGATGCTCCTGACCAAATTTGGTCAAAATCCTCTGAGCCATTCAGGACAAGAAGCATTTTAAAGGAAAAAGTTGACGGACGCCGGACGCTGCATCATGGGATAAGCTCACTTGGCCCTTCGGGCCAGGTGAGCTAAAAACCTGTCTATAACAACCCTCCGCAGAAAACTCTGTATTGTGTTTTCTGTATAATGCTGGACTTTTTGTAGAGACCACCACCTATCAGCATATAAAAACAGTGTTTGCTCTCCCACCTGGTTTTTACAGACATGGTGATAAGGTATTATCCCTAAAGTTGGGTAAAGGGTTATATCAAAGTTTGTTTTAAGAAGACGTTGCTTTACTGACCTTGACACACTTGTCTGTAGATATACTGAAGATTCTGCTTTCCTCCTCAGCGATAAACAGGTAAAATATCGGGGCATTGTGTCCTCGCAGTAGTGCTGTGGGTTTCCTGTGAAAGAGGAACACATTTGTATAATGTTTTATAACTTTTAAACTCTCTCTTTATAAACCCTAATTATCAGTGCTATAAAATGATACTTACAACACAAGGACTAACTGTCAATGAAAATATAATCAATTTATCCAAAGCGAGTTTCATTGCTAGTAACAAAGACTATGATTGGCCCATGAACAACATGCGAACTGTAAAAGCCATTATTTTCCGTGAATCTGGAAAATAAGCAGAGCCACTTCGGAATTTTCTATTGCTATGTACATTTACACAAACTGATTAAATTTGGAATTACATGGATTGAAGGGTAAGCTTCACTTCCACTTTTACATGTAATCTGAATGACCTTCACTACTGCTATAAACAATTTAATGGCAGCGCATGTTGTCTGTAAATATCGCAAACATGAAAAGACCATACATATGAGTCTATATGTATAAATGTACCTACCCTGGCACATAGGGATTCCATAATCTCACAATTCTATCCATACCTGAAAAACGATGTGCAAGAAATTATATAGCAATTCATTTTATCAAAATCATGTCATTAAGATATGATCATTTGTCTTAAAGATTTAGGAAAACTATCTTTACTTGTTAATAAATTAATCAATTAATATTTAGACACAACTTAAATTAAATTCTTCAAAGTATACATAAAAATCAACAATGTTTGTGCTCATCTTTTTGTTATTTTTTTTTTGAAATTCTGTTCATAATATGTCCTTTAACATTTTTCAACACCAACAATAACTGAACTTCATACATAAAACTTACCTCCAGTTACAATAACATTTTTGTTTTTACAGAAATCAAAACACTTGACTCCTTTATAGACATAGAACACTGATTGGTCGGCCTCCAGCCTCGGTTTGGCCACATTTGTCCTTCTAGCTCGGTCTTCGGGGTCCTTGGTCTCCTTGAGTTGAGCTTCTACATGTGTAGAACCCGTTGTGCACCCTGGGATAACAAATATAGAAGAGATTATACACACAGTAGAGCCGAGATTATACACACAGTAGAGCAGATATTATACACACAGTAGAGCAGAGATTATACACACAGTAGAGCAGAGATTGTACACACAGTAGAGCAGAGATTGTACACACATTAGAGCAAAGATTATACACACATTAGAGCAGAGATTATACACACAGTAGAGCAGAGATTATACACACAGTAGAGCAGAGATTGTACACACAGTAAAGCAGAGATTGTACACACAGTAGAGCAGAGATTATACACACAGTAGAGCAGAGATTATACACACAGTAGAGCAGATATTATACACACATTAGAGCAGATATTATACACACAGTAGAGCAGAGATTATACACACAGTAGAGCAGAGATTGGACACACAGTAGAGCAGAGATTATACACACAGTAGAGCAGATATTATACATACCGTAGAGCAGATATTATACACACAGTAGAGCAGATATTATACACACAGTAGAGCAGAGATTATACACACACTAGAGCAGAGATCATTGTCTGCTGATAAAGTGGCATCCTCGATATCCAGGGGTTACGCTCATTTTAGCTCTCTACACCCCTGGAATATGTCATAGCGAAATTAAAGGCACGAAGATAGCTGTTTGATTGGTCTCAGGTAAAAAATACTGACCAATTGCTAGGCTGATACCTGTCCTTTGCAGATTACAAAGGAGAGACGCCCGACTTCAAAGCCTGTCAATGTTTACCGTTACCTGACCACAAGATTCTTTTGATGTATATCAAAGGATCAAACTAGTCTTCTTGTCTCATCAACAAGGTGGCGCACACTAAGCCTTCAATTTTGCTATGACATATTCCAGGGGTGAAGAGAGAGAAAGTGAGCGTAACCCCTGGATATCGAGGATGGTAAAGTGGAGATTATTGTACATATGTATATCAATAATTAATCCTGTTACATATTTCTAAAGAAAACTATGAATGCTGCTAAACTATCTGTATTACCTGGTAATGTATGTACAATGTAATGCCAGATCATGACTAGTTTATCTCAGTCACCCCTGAAGACACATTTGAACCCTTCCAGTTCGAAGGTTGGAATAGTTCATTAACAAATTTCAGGGGTGAATGAGCAAAATTTGGCTAAGTACTATAAAGCAGCTTGAAAATACAGAGATGGACACACAAGTGAAGGAATTGTTAAGAAATGAAAAACGAAATGATCGGGATCTACCATTGATATGCCGTCCCCCCCTGGGGAGGAAATTAAAAGTGATGAAGCGAGTCCTTTTACTTATTTACTCTGACCAATGACCACCAAAATCTGATGGAATAAAAACTTATTTTCTGCATATCAAAGTGAACAACATATATCTAAATATTTACATTTGCATGGAATTGCCTCTAGATAACCGCATTGAAAGCTGTGTCATTGATGGGACTTTAAATGACATGCACCACGAGACACCATTCTAAGCCAATCAGCCCGCAACAATACAATGTTCCAGTTATTGAACAAATTTGTTCAGAATGTTGATAAGGATGGAATTTTAAATTTTAGATTAATTTGTAGGTTAAAAACAATGTGAAAGGCGGAGAAAACAAAAACATAGGCATTAAACTGTTTTTGTATGGCATTTATGATCTATTTGAATGACACACCTTGCAAGCAATCAAATCATAATGCGCCGACACATGTTATGTTTGCTTGCAAAGCTGTGCAAGTCAAACAGATCATATGCCATACAAAAACAGTTCAATGCTTAAACCTTTTCTTGGGGGGTGGGTATTCATAAGATATCTTGTACAGAAACTTTAATTTTAACACATGGATGCATAGACGAAAACACTTACCAAATGATTACTATTGCACTTCTCAACAAAATGGCAGTTTTAAAAAGTAGAAGGGAGCCCTGATTCATGTTGGCAGTGGGCCAGGTGGCATTTAATGAAAGAAGGGGAATCATATTTCGGCTTTATTGTATATATATATAATTCAGGCAGTTTGAACATACTACTGGAATTAACTTACCAATGACGAGTGCTGTGTTGGCGTTGTTGGAACAGGATATTATCTGACCTATGTTGTGATAGTATTTGAGCTGGAATAAACAACACACATTGATATAAGTAAAGTACAGTGTACATAATTGTAAGTAGATGACAGTGTTGTTTAGTTTGACAGTGGTAAATTAAAAGCAATATCATTTAAAGGGGGATAACTCAGTGTTTATTCTACCTGTTTTAGACAGGAACCTGTGTAATGGGACTCTTTATCAAAAGGAAATAACTGATATTATTAAATGCCTATTACAATATTTTGATGATGATTCTATTTCTTTTATTCTTCCTTTGAGGTTCGATAAGATTTTATAGGTAATTTGTTGATCTTTCAAATAAAATACAATTAAAGGTTATTAAAAACATTGCAATGAAAACCCTTGATAAGTTTACATACAAATTACATGTATAATAACAAATGAACAGCTAAAAATAATCTTTAAATCTATGTTTAATTTTCTCTAGAAATAGTTTGAAGAGTGGTAAATGTAAATCCAGAACTTCTGAAAGGATTGGGCCATAATTTGGAAGATCTCAAAACCATCATAAAGGGAGATAACTAACCTGCTGCACCCAGTCTCCATGGACCTGCCAGCGGAGATACTGCACCTTCTGGACTTTTATAACGCTGTCTAGACTTACACTGGCTATACCATCATGCTTGGGTGCCTTCTTCCATGTTCTACATGCAAATAAATCAAACAAATAGTAACTTTAAAAATCGCTAAATAAAATAAAAAAATAAAATTATAATATTGCAGTTTTACTAATTGTGAAGGAATTAAAAAGATCTTGAAAAAAACCCACCTTTAACACACTCATTATTGACATATCATGTAATAATTTTATGGAATCATTTATGTTAGGACAATTCATAGTGTCTAAAATGTCTCACAAAATTTAGAGATATATAATAAAACCTGTGAACACTTTGTCAGGCACTTGTACAATATTGGATACATGTCACACCTGTACAGTTACAAAATTTTATAAGAAATCATTAACTCATTCACCCTTGAAGACACATTTTGAACTCTTCCAATTCAAAGGTTGGAATAGTTCATTATGAAATTTCAGGGGTGAATGAGTTAAAGCACATAGTATTACCTGCATTACGTGAGACATCGAAGCACAATTTGCTGTCTTACCCGTACCACATAACAGCAGTATTGGTGCCGCCTTCAGAAACCAAAGTCAAGTTCATCTCAGCAAGTTACACCCAAGACTTGTACAATTTGAGTACCTTACCTGAAACTCATAACAATCTGAGTAGCTTATCTGAGACTCCTGAAAATCTGACAGCTCACCTGAGACATTCGCCAGCCGAGTTGACCAGCAGGATGTTGATACAGCCCAGACTGTCCCCATATAGGATCAGACATTCATCAGTCCCCGTAGAGCTGTAACATATACATAGACATATTAACCCATCCCTGACTTATACCAGTTACAACAAATATTACCTCACATATACATGTATATAACAAACAGTTACTCCCCCACAGTTCCTATTTCACCCGACAGTTTTTTCGATGTTTGAGATTATGACCAAAGCATCAAATCAAACTCATATCTTTGATACTAACCTGAGATCCTTTACATTAACTCTTTCCACTACTGTAGACCATAATATCCAGATCAAAGCATTGAAGAGTTTACTAAGTTACATAGGGGTGAAAGGGTTAGAACACTTATCCTGAATAACAACAGGGTAGTTGTCTCCCCTGGCCTGCTCCACAGCTTATAGCTATGGAATCAGAGATTGGAGTACAATGTATCAGGTTTTACTTCATTATCAGAAGTAAAAACTAGTTGAGTATTTGTCCCTCCCCTTTCTCCTTATCTTAAATTCCCACAATGATTATTGATTACCAACCACACTCTCCTCCCTAAAAGCCCTCAATGTTCTGGAGCAAGTGACGCACTAACAGACATACTGACTGACAGACGGACCAAAAACTTGGCCCATTTTCGTTTATCGCGATCCAAATGGTTGAACCGGTTGGACCAGAGTTGTTTGTTTATAAAAGAAGGTCGGACCCAGTAATCTGACGCTTCTTTCAGGCGAGCTTGACAAAAACCTTGCAAGGCCTGCATCAACTTTTGAAGGTTCGCCAGGATTTATACCTGAAAATGTTAAAATCAGATGTACCCGGTTGTTCCTTTTAAAAACAAACAGGCCCCAGGTTTTACTTACCAATAGTCCAGTTTTAACGGCACAGTGTCCAGTCCACTGACCTGGCAGTAAGGGTCAAGCGAGGACAGTTCATAAAACTGGATTTCTCTGTCCCTAAAAATAGCATAAAACACAGTGCAACATCAACACATTTGACATGAATCTACAGATCTCTATCTAATAATTATGTTCTGTTTTACCTGTTAAAGACTTTTCTGTTCAATGGTAGGGCATGATAGCACAGTGATGTGATATCGATGTCATAACACAATACAAAGGAACTGAATAAGGTGACATCGCAGGAATAATAGAACATTATAAATCTCAAAATCAACTTTCAACAGGAGAGAACAGAAGAAAATCAAGAAAGAAAATATGTTATACAAATTGTTATAAAATGCTGATTGTTTTGAAAAATCAAGTGAGAATCATGCATCCCCAAAGCTGAGGGTATGGCAGAGTTATAGCAAACTTTTGGGCGAGGTTCTTGAATGCAAACCTCTAGTTATAGACATTAGACAATCGACAATGTCACCTCTCTGGTTGAAATTTCATTGTCATACCTTCAAGGCAGGGGAAGATACTGTTAATCATTGTAATGAGTTGTCCTTTTTAGGTAAATTATTGAATTTTCACGAATATTTATTTTCATTACTGTTTTTGAAACAACTATTAAATCTCTCACGACACAGCATGCAGACATTTACATTAATCAAGATTTAGCATGACACATTTTACTTAATTACCACTGAAATTAACTACAATTTTGACACTGTATTTCTAAATATTGAAAGAAATAATTTTAATTTTTTATATGTGTATCTGTAGAGGATGGCGTTGATGGTAAGGAACAATTACTTACCCAGTTCCAACAAGAAATTTGTTAAATTCATTCATTATCACAAAGTCTGTTATCCACTTCTGCTTCTGCTTAAGTCCAGGTTCATTGTTCTGTGAAAAAATGAGATAAAAATGTGTCAAGTATTCCATAGTGAAATATCAACATCATAATATTACATAGACATGATTCATTCTCTTAAATACTTGTTGATGTTACTTCCCTTGAGTGACTGAGAGACATTAGGGCTGCATTCGTTTATCGCAGTCCAAACGGCTGATTCGGTTGGACAAGAGTTGCTCGTTTATGAAATTAGGTCGGACCTTAAGTAATCTATTATGCTGCTTTCAGGTGAGCCTCGACAAAGCCTTACAGGGCCTGCATTATACGTTAACGTTTGCAGGTCCGCCAGGATTTTTACCCGAAAATGTTACATTTAAAAACAGACAAACCGTTTGAACCAGATACAAGAAAGAGGCCAAGCTACATATCAGCAATGATGTCTCCCATGTTGTCAAACAAAATAAAGCTTAATCAAGGTGCTCATTATTGACAAGATCCCGAAAAATTATTTGCAATACATGTACGATATTTTCAAAGAGACAATTTTCTTTCGATAATTGGTCAGAAAAAAAATAAAAATGTAAGGGATTGTTTAGGTACAGTAAAGGACTTAGGGAGATAATCCACAACTGTTATTTTGTCGACATAAATGGAGAAAAAAAATATTGAAAATATGATATTACACTTTTTGACATTTGTTTATAAAAATTTGGACGGATTGCACTGTGGATATGGGTAGTCATTTCAATCAAAAGAAAAACTTACAATGAGACATTTGTGTTTTTTAATGTCCATATTTGTCCCCATGAATGACACATTGCCGTCCTGAAAGCAAACAAAGAAAAGAGTTGTAAAAAAGGTGCACAAGTAAATCTGAAACAATGGCTATTTTATAAAGACAAAATACCCAGGTAGTCAAAATTCACACAACAATGATGATGATGAGGTTTGAACAGATGAGTGATTTCAATTTAGTTCCATTGTGACAGATTTTACTATCTGGGTTATTTGAAATTCTCCAATACTAAACTGCAATAGATTTCATCACATCCTGCAGCTTATGGCTACCAAATTATCTGGAAATTTCTCATTGTGAAAAAACACCTCATGGGGCTTAGCGTATTTATACAATTTAGTGTTATACGGGAAAACAAATAATAAATATCATCATATGTTATAATCTATATTAATTCTCATAAATATTTACTGAAATATCAAAGTTTGACTGGAGAATTTGAAACTCACTGGAATAGATATGAATAACAATCAATTATCATCAGTTTGATATCCTCTATACATAATCCATTATTCATTCTCATTATAATACCAGATCAATGAAATCAGGTTGGTATCCCTGCACTCACCAAACTGCAGGCTACAAAAGTGCCGTCGGACGTGTCTGTGATTCTCAAGATAGATTCGCGGCAGTTTATGATTTTGGCGGGAAGATGGAACGCGACATCTTTTGAGCGGAGGTAGGAATCTTCCTTCTCGGCATACTCAAGCTGCATGTAGGTACAGAACTCGTCCCAAGTGATGGCTCCATCGGATGACCAGTCAATTTTCATAAACAGGGAGTCTATCTGTGCATCCTGTGTCACAATATCAGAAAGCAACTTAAATCAGATCACCGTCACATCCAAAGATAATATCACACACAGTTTACTAGTGTATACCTGCCCAATTTTCAATACAAGTACATTGTACCACAGGGACATGAGAATTTGTTACAGCTATATTTTGACCCAAGCTTAATTAAGGTGTTTAGAGTAATTTTACACATTTTAGGGAGTTAAGATCATTTTTCGGTAAAAATGCCACCCCCAATGATGATGATATACGAGAAGGTAATCATCAATGGGCGAGACATTTTTATTAAAATTTATCTTAACCCATAAAATGTTTGAAATTACTCTGAACACATTAAGTAAGGTACAAACATAGCTGCTATCAATTATCAGGTCCCTGTGCATTGTACATGTTTATTCATGTAGTGACGTTGACAAAAAAAAATCCTAAATGTCTTACAAGATGATAGGTAGAATGTATTAAGGCATAAACTTTATATTCCAATGTCGAACAGCTAGGTCTGCACGCTCTGAAGTGTAATTATAATATCATGTCTTTGAATGCTATTAAAATCAATTTAGGAATTTTTCGGACAGAATTGCTACTTATAAGTGTGAAGTTGTTCAATCATTATTCAATGACAACAAATTGTGTTTTAATATTGATGGTACAACTACACATCTGGTCAACCCAGGGACAGTTAGGAAAGAGTAGATGATGATCGTGAATACAGATTCATGGAAACTAGAAAGACAAATGATGACCACACACTGTCTGGTAAAGCACGACAGGTCGGCCATCTTATCGTGTGTAGTTCAGGCCAAATATCAATTCTTACTTCCATATCATAAACTGGAAGGGGTGAAAATATGATGGGAGGGGAACCCAACCCCTCAAACCCAACCCCACCCCATTTCAGCCATTTTCTTTGTTTTCCCAATTGCCATTGTATGGAGGCTCACTGTCTTGTTTATAACAAGGAGAGAGGAATTGATATTTAAGGCCCTAACTTCACGAAATTCTCAAAAAAGATTCAGAAGAACATTCTCAAGAGTTTTGTGAGAGAGAAAGAGGGAGGATGTGAAATGTACGAAAAAGGGCAGGTTTTCTAGAAGAGACTACCCGGGTAGGCTTGTTCAAAGGACAATGACAGACAAAGAAGATGAAAAATCCAATAGTTGAGGACAGGGAGTGAAGCATAGAGAAAATACTTACCCAAGTCACATAGGATTGCATTGAGGAGCAGCGTATTACTCACCCGTTTCGTGAAACGATCAAGGTGAGGAAACAATACCGGAACTTTGTAGCGAGAATCACTAGAAAACTGTGGAAACACAAGACAGCACCAGAGTGTAACTGTGGAGGATATGGTGCTATAACTGAACCAGAGCAATGTCCTACAGCACAGAGTAAAGCAGTGTGATCAAGTCAAGCGAGACATGGATAGCAAAACATATGGGTTGTGATTGACGAGAATTTTTTTACAGGAAATATAGAAAAGAAAAGATAAAAGTGAAAAAAAGTCATTAAGGAGTACTGTATAACAGGAAATGTTTGCTGCAGTTTAAAAATTTCGCCATTTTTGCCCTCTGCAAAATAAGTCCGAATTTATTATGACAGTGAATATTAGTACAAAGTTTACCCTATATTGTAATCACAAGTGAAGGACAAAATTTGCACTGGCAAAAATAGATTTTACCCATGAAGGATGCATATTTTACTGGGCGAACGTTTTCCTGGTTGCAGTATATTTTGATTTTGATGAATCTGGTAAAGCAAGACAGTACAGAAGACATAGAATTAGAATTCAAAGAGGATCACTTGATAATGAAGTTAACATGCCTATGTCATTCACCCCTGAAGACACATTTGATCTCTTCCAATTCAAAGGTTGGATTAGTTCATTATGAAATTTCAGGGGTGAATGAATTAAAGACAAGATGTTTAAAGACATACATTGGTTCCCTTGAGGTGCAGACGCTCCTTGAGGAGGGCCTTAAACTCGTCAAGTTCAAGTTCCCCGGAACCATCCTCGTCAGCCTCTACAAACGCCTGCTTCAGGATCTCAAGTGTGTCAAGATTGATCTGCTCCTCAATCTGTGGATAATAATAAATATGGGAGTCAGATACCACAGCAAACACAAGAATTACCGGGGTAGTGTATTCATAATGACTAGTAACCTATGTGACTACTGTCTAAATCAGAATTGCATATGTTGATCAGTAAGGGTTGAGGCAAGGGTGAGGAGAATCTGCTCAGAATTAAGTATAAAAAAGGATTGGGAGGGCCAATTTTATGAATCGGACTTAAGTCAGTATAAGGGTAGGGTGGGCTAAGTCTCACAAATTCGACTAAATCAGCAGGGCGGGTCTGGATTCGGGGGTGGTGGATAAGGCAGAGCAGTGGTATAGGGGAAGGTTTGGCTATTAAGCTATTAGGTAGGGTGGGGTAATATTTCTTATCAGACTCGACACTGTTCAAGTCTTAAAATTGCATGCATGATGAACTGAAGCCGTCTTTAAGTCAGATACATGTATTAGATCTTGGGTTGGGAGGTATAGGTAACTGAATGGGGAAGGGAGGAGAATGGAGAGTTAGAGAAACAACAACTAATATATGGTGGTGAAAACTAACTTGGTGGTGACTTGTGATGGGGTTTATACAGGATCACTATCTAATTTATGTCAATGTTACAATACCCGATTCCTGTATGCTACATGGTACATGCATGTACTGCTAAATGGTTATCTTTTAAATACATTTTCAAATGATTGAAGTTCTCAAAATGTCATGTGAAAAATCATTGAATACACACAGTTATGTTAAAACCATAATCATAGATTATATTGATAGCTGAAAAAATTACGAATATAATTTCATAAAGTTATAACAAGAACTGTTTTAAAGACTCTAAAAATCATCTTTACAAAGCATTATGAAAAAAATATCATACATATTGTTATAAACTATCATTGGTAACATGAAAAGTATTTGTTTATAAATTCTTAAACACGCACACACAATAGTTGTTACAACTACGAACACTGTAATTAATTAAGTCTCATCATAGGCACTTGACGCTTTGTTATGTCATATTTTTTTTTCTTTATATATAAGTATACATTTTTTTTTTCAAAATTATTATCTGATTATTACCTGAATAAAAAAAAGAAATGCCTTTTTTTTGTATTTTTTTTTTAATGTACGTACATTCGAACCAATGAATGCATTTGAATGCATTGGTTCGAATGCATGTAAATTAAAAAAAAAAATAAAAAAATTGTCATTTCTTTTTTTTATTCAGATAATTCTCAGATAACAATTTAAAAAAAAAAAATGTATACTTATATATAAAAAAAAAAAAATCTGACATAAAGCGTCAAGTGGCTATGGTCTCATGCAGCTCTCAGAACTCCGACGCCCTCAGGTACTCTCCTGTGTTACTGACGCACCACAGAAAATGGTATACAAAATTTGAATCAATGAGAATCAAATGTCAAATTCAAACTTATGGTTGATGCCATACATTGTACTTGTGTATCCATGGGTCAATTTATTTAAATTATGAAGAAAAAGAGAAGCATTTTTTCCCCCCCGTTTTCTCTTTTAATGTAAAACACACATTTTATAGCTCATATCTGACTCATGCATTCAACCCTGAAGACACATTTGCACTCCTCCAATTCAAAGGGTGGAATTGTTCATTATGAAATTTCAGGGGTGAATTAGTTAAAGCACATAATATTACCTACATTACGTGAGACATCGAAGCACAATTTGCTGTATTTTTTTCCAGATATTGACACAAAAATGTTTTAATTGCTAAAATGATGACATCAGCTTTTAACATTCCAGATGATTATATCTCTTGAGGACCATTACCTTTGAGCTGTCCAAAGTAATTAACTGATTGTTTTCTTCTACAAATGATGGAAATTTACTGACATTTACCATATTATAATAAATTTGCCAGTACGTAAGGAACCCGGGGCATTATAGATACACATGTATAACGACTGACCATTGAGTGACCATTCAGTATTTGACCAGTATAAATATACAAAAATAGGATCTCTAATTGATACATGTCGTTTTGTGTCCTGTACCCATTGATTGACTTCACCCACCTGTGGGATATCTAGATCTTCTCATACACCTGGATAACCCCCCAACCAATCAATCACCATAGTGTGCCAAGGACACAGGGTCAACAGGGTCAACTCACAGGTATTGTTTGGCAGAAAAATTGTTCTATTGTAAAAAAAACTCTGGATTCATCAGGAAAATGTCCACTGGGTATAATTATCAATCAATAGCCAGGTACAACATCAAGGTAACGTCATGTTACAGGTAAGAACAGGTAACACAGGTAACAAGAGATGGTTATAGGAATTCGAACAAGAAGCTGGATCTCGCAGTCAATACCCAATTACATGTCATTCTGCGCGCTGTTCTACCATTTTGGATTATTCAAATAACAAATCATTCTGCTGTTTTACTATTTTGTATTCTAGGAATATTCCAAATACATTTGCATGCTTTTGCATTGCTTACTAATTCTTCATCAGTAATCAGTTTTTCATTATAGTTACCTTTTACTTTATAATTAGAAGCTTTCTTCAAATCAAACACGGTAATACATTGTATCCATGTAACAATTTTGCAATGCTGGATATTTTTTAATTTTTTTCGCTTAATTAATTTTGTTTAGTTTTTTGTCAGTGTATGGTATTAAGTCTTCTATTATTATGTTTGCATGGTAATTTTATATAAGTAATGATGAGTTGATGTCATGCCATGTTATCATAGCACTATATATATTTAGGTATATACTCACCCTTTTATCTTCCTCATCAGAATCATCTTCCAGAAATGTCTATATCGACAATAATTATTTCATTATTTCGTTTTTCATTATGAATATAATATAAATAGAGTGAATTTCATATATCTTAAGATGTGATTCGAATTAAATCAAAATAACTTAATAAAGATTTTGTATTTTTGTGTTAGCATGCAGGTTTTGGTACATTGAGGCAAAAAGTGTTTTACACAAAAATTGTAAATTTTAGTGTGAAAAAAAAGCATTTTTCCAGCATTGTAATATTTAGAACTTCCAAACTGTGGGCAGCTGTAATTTATGATATTGGGTATGAAACACAGATCCACCTTCACGATTCAGATAGAAAAACATGCATCAGGTTAACAGAACTGTTATCGACCAATCAAACTATACATGTTATTGAGGCCAACTTTTTAACACAAATTCATGCAAGAACAATCTGAAAACACAAATTACACAACTTCATTCATTATTGAGTGGCTATACCATTTTTTATGTCAATTTTCTTATTCAAACACTAGACATCAGAAAAGTGGTGGCTAATTGCATTTGAGAGTCACTCAGATATTTATAGACCAATTACAGAGTTATCCTTTCTGTTGCTTGACAACAGAACTGTCAACTCAATTAACTCATTCACCCCTGAAATTTCATATCAAACTATTCCAACCTTTGAATTTGAAGAGTTCAAATGTATCTTCAGGGGTGAATGTGTTAATATAAAGGAAAAGAAATAAACAGATAAGGAAACATTTTGTTGTCTGTCATATGTGTATGGTTGTAACCCCTATCCTATATACAAATCTAGATTTTCGTAAAAACAAAATCTGTGATTGACGCACGGGAGCGTTGCCATGGAAACACTTTCTTTTTAAATTTTGAGTTCAAACTGTTCCAAGAATAAAGTGATATAAGAAAGGTTTTATATAAAAATACAATGTACTTCCTGCAAGAAAAATGAAGTGACAGATTCAGGTTCCCTTAGTATTTTAAACTTTCATAAAAACAAACAAATTCTCAAACACCCTATTCTTCATTTTGAACAAACTTCAAAACATATAACAAAGCATTAATAATGAATCTACTTCAATCTAATAAATCTTTCAAACAAGACATCGCATCTGAAAAATAAATATGTTTGTCATTAAAGATTCAAATTTGGTAAATCACAACACTTTCGATATTAAATTCATTTGAAAAAAATGTTAGATTCAATATCAAAACAAAACAAAATCTTGTCAACAAATTCGTCACCCACTAACAACTCAAACCAGAAGACCTCAAGGAGTTTGTGTGACCCCTGAACTCACCGCACGCTGAAAGGCTCCGTAATCCTGACTCTGTAACAGCAAATATACTTTAAGCATCCCAGTTTGACCAATGGCCATTCTAACCACGTAGATGTTCTTAAATCTGCTTATACACAGTACTGTACTGTTAAGCAGATGGTGTATTTGGGAAATGCAACAATGGCTAAATGGAACTAATGTATACCAAGAAGCTTAAAATTGAAAATCAAGAACAATGCAAAAATAAGTGCAGCAGAAATTGACTGTGCCAATCTTCGATATTTGCCATTTCTTTGCACATCTGTTATATATTGTTCATTTTTGTGTCAAAGTGTTACATTCTGAGTTTACAGAATTTCATTTAGCATGTAGCAAACGTCATTGGTCTATTTTGAAGTTTGTTCAAATTGAGATTGTAATTTCTTTTAAAAACATATACCTGTACAAGAATACTGTCTCTGAAGACCATATAAGGAAGTGAGAACAGTCTTAATAGACAGGTGGTCTTTGTAGACAGTTTTCACCAATCCATGCTTTGGAGACTCACATAAAAATTCTAGATTATTTCAAATTCTGTTTACAAATCAAACCTAATAAGATTTTAAAAAAACATCTCATTTTTAAGTTTTCTCTTTATTGTTTTTGGATCAGACAGCTGGTTTAATTAAAATCAGGTTATATACTGTACATACCGTAAAAACCCATGTAATTTGCGCAGGCACTTTTTGAGGCCGAAAATCCCCAAAAAAGCTTCCACTCAAATATTTTGCACACCAAAAAGTTTTGGAAAAAAAATCAAGTTCCGAAAATGTTTAGCACTTTGATTGTTACTCAATTCATGTAAATAAGTATTTGCAGCTGAAAAAAATACACAAAATTCTATCACCTACCATTCATTGATGCTGTGTGAAATTAAAACCCTAATGAGAAAGAAATTGATCCTTTAAAATTAAGCACAGGCTTTCATAGATTTCTTTCTTAAGAATTCTGCTTTGATAGGCTACAGTGTAATAATATTAAATTGTTATACATGTACGTCACAATTTCAGAATGACACGAACATTTAACATTTCATGTCCTGAATAAATAAGTAGTTTTTCACTTAATATTTGACCTGAAAAAATATTACAAAAAGACCAAAATGTACACATACATTTATGTATATATATTTATGGTCATCAGAACTTTTAAATTGTTAGTTTATACATAGATATTCGTATAAGACACACACATTGTGTTTGATACAAGATTTGTTCATGCAATATAGATATATATTTACATGTTTTGTATACCATATTTGCCGTAATTAGCGCCCCTTCCACTATAAGTGCCACATCGGAATGTTTATAATGTCCTTCTGTTACACAGTAGCAACCATTGAGGTTACACAACTTGTTCTATCCTAAATCGTATTTATCATCCTAATAAGCCCCCCAATTTAAGCCAATTTTTAAGCACCCTGGGCACTGATTACGACAAATACTGTACACATGAACAAGATTGAATAGTTGACATTACAAGAAAAGTTCAATGGTCAACAATGTTTTAAGTTTTCATATACAAAGCTTTGTAATGAACAAGGACTTTAATTCAAAAGTGTATAATATTCTACATTTATGTACTAACCATTCATTATATTAAATCAAATTTTCAGTAAAAAAAAAATGAAAGATTGTGATCTGATTGAATTATCATACAGAATGCAAATCTGGTATAAAATATATACTAAAGAAATAACTCCTGTACCTTAAGGCACCAAATTCTTAAATATGTTCAAAGTACTGTATGTAAAAACTTGACCACAAGTTGACCATTTACAGTAGAATCATAATATTCAGTTGTAGTGTATGTAATACATTTTTACACTGAAAGGAATCGGATATCACACACAGAGTATAAACAAATATGAGACAGAACACTGCCAAAACCAGGTACATGTGTACTTACTGCCTTCTTCAAACGCTACAACCAATCAGAGCGTGGCTATCAGTACCTCATATCAAGATTAAATACAACCACATTGTAAATATGTCAGCTCACCCCCCTCAAACACCCCACCCCCTTTCCCCTCTCAAAAAATAAAATTAAAAAATTCACACATTCTTCCTCCTGAAATAAATTGATAATCAATCAAAAACAATATCTTTATTAATTAATTAATGTACATGTAATAGTAAAAAGCAGCAAAGTCATCTAATAAAAGTCTGCTTCAAATGATAAAATCACATTCTATAGAAAACAATGGACGGTATTACATTTGTTCAGTTACCTCGGCTGTTTCACTGTCGGGTTTTTTATCCTTAATATCATCATCGTAAGTTTCAATAACATATTTTTGCCTGCGTGAAGAAACTACAGCCTCTGTACGTTCAGTGAGGGCTCCGTCCCCCGTTAGGAACGTTCCGAAACTGACAACACTATGCTGATCCGATTGTACATCATGGGGAGCAGATAAATACGTTTTAGATTTCGCTCCAGAAAAACTACGCAGAGCTTCCTGAACATCCACCATCTTGTACAATTCCCAAAGTGACAGTCATCTGCTCAACATTTCAATTTAAAGTTTCCTGTTTGATACTGGTAACAGAGGTGTTAAGTCAGCCTCGGACCATATATATACCTCTATATAGCCACATGTTACCTTCACACAATCTCTGGAATTATAACTCCCACTGTTTAATAAAGAACAAATTGTACGTAAGTACCATACACATACAAGTACCATATGTTGTAAATCCTTGGTATTTAAACTTTAAATCCTGTCGAGGGAAATGAGTTCAACTGAAATCCTTTTGTCGTGTTCATTAAATAGAACCTGTTGACATATTAAAAATATGTAAGATATAAATTGACCGATTAAAGTCCGAATTATATGGTGACGGCTTCAATGTCACGTTAATTAGCTGTGGTGTATTAATTATAATATAAGTATCCGTGGTTGGAGGAGGTCTTTGACAGGTACGCTGATTCTTTTGAAATGTTTCCAGTGTTTCTCCCTGGGCTGTGGTCTGTGACAACATACTTGAATAATTAAAGGAGGTCTAGAATATATAGCTAACTCCCTGTTCGACACTACAAATCGGTGTGACTTCAACACAATATGTGATACTATAGCCTTACACATATTGTAGTCAGATATAGAATGTAGTAACTTATACACCAAATGTCGTAACAGACATGTGACACAATCTTTTATCAGTATAGATGTTCGGCAGAGTTATAACCCTGAAGACTGGTAACATTATCACAAAGCATTTTCATGGTTCAGAAACCCCTAACAGTCAACAACGTACATGTTTTCTGTTAAAAAAAAGATACTGTATACAATAGTATCCTCCTCCAAAACAAACAACCAAAACCTACTCAATGCCGTTATTGAATGCTCAGAAAGAAAAAAAACAATAACACATTTATAAAAGACAGACACAAGAATCAAACAAGAATACATTTTAAACACATCGTAAATGTTTTGTAAACCAAATTAGGCTTGCCCTGAACATTTTTATCCTTTGGCCTTTCATGAATTTGCTAGTACAAGTACAAAGACCCTTCACATTGTCAGTGGTTGTCCTTAGTTAGACTAGTATGTAGACCCTTCACATTGTCAGTGGTTGTCCTACCTTAGACTAGTATAAAGACCCTTCACATTGTCAGTGGTTGTCTTACCTTAGACTAGTATATAGACCCTTGACATTGTCAGTGGTTGTCCTACCTTAGACTAGTATATAGACCCTTCACATTGTCAGTGGTTGTCCTACATTAGACTAGTATAAAGACCCTTGACATTGTCATTGGTTGTCCTACCTTAGACTAGTATAAAGAGCCTTCACATTGTCAGTGGTTGTCCTACCTTAGACTAGTATAAAGACCCTTGACATTGTCATTGGTTGTCCTACCTTAGACTAGTATAAAGACCCTTCACATTGTCAGTGGTTGTCTTACCTTAGACTAGTATATAGACCCTTGACATTGTCAGTGGTTGTCCTACCTTAGACTAGTATATAGACCCTTCACATTGTCAGTGATTGTCCTTCCTTAGACTAGTATATAGACCCTTCACATTGTCAGTGGTTGTCCTACCTTAGACTATTATAAAGACCCTTCACATTGGCAGTGGTTGTCCTACATAAGACTAGTATATAGACCCCTCACATTGTCAGTGGATGTCCTACCTTAGACTGGTATAAAGACCTTCTCATTGTCAGTGGTTGCCCTACCTTAGGCTGGTGTATGTCAGCCTGTAGGACCAGAGTGCTGAGAGTATATAGACCCTTCAAATTGTCAGTGATTGTCCTTCCTTAGACTAGTATACAGACCCTCCACATTGTCAGTGGTTGGCCCTCCTTAGACTAGTATAAAGACCTTCACATTGTCAGTGGTTGTCCTAAATTAGACTGGTATAAAGACCTTCACATTGTCAGTGGTTGTCCTACCTTAGACTAGTATAAAGACCCTTCCCATTGTCAGTGGTTGTCCTACCTTAGCCTAGTATAAAGTCCCTTCCCATTGTCAGTGGTTGTCCTACTTTAGACTAGTATATAGACCCTTGACATTGTCAGTGGTTGTCCTACCTTCGACTAGTATAAAGACCCTTCACATTGTCAGTGGTTGTCCTACCTTAGATTAGTATAAAGACCCTTCACATTGTCAGTGGTTGCCCTACCGTCATCCTCGTTACTCCAGGGGTTACGCTCACTTATGCTCTCTACACCCCTGAATATGTCAAAGCAAAATTGAAGGCTGGTGTGCGCTACCTAGTTGATGAGACAAGAAGACTAGTTTGAAGTCTGGCATCTCTCCTTTGTAGTCCTCAAAGGACAGCTGTATCAGCCTAGCAATTGGTCAGGTTTTTTTACCCGAGACCACTCAAACAGCTTTCTTCATGCCTTCAGTTTTGCTATGACATATTTCTGGGGTGTCACAAGAAAGCGAAAGTGAGGGAAACCCCTGGATATCGAGGATGCCCTACCTTAGACTAGTACAAAGACCCTTCACAATGTCAGTGGTTGTCCAACCTTAGACTGGTATATGTCAGTCTGTAGGACCAGAGTGCTGACACCCTTCACATTGTCAGTGGTTGCCGTACCTTAGGCTGGTAAATGTCAGTCTGTAGGACCAGAGTGCTGAGACCCTTCACATTGTCAGTGGTTGCTGTACCTTAGGCTGGTATATGTCAGTCTGTAGGACCAGAGTGCTGAGACCTTTCACATTGTCAGTGGTTGCCCTACCTTAGGCTGGTATATGTCAGTCTGTAGGACCAGAGTGCTGAGACCCTTCACATTGTCAGTAGTTGCCCTACCTTAGGCTGGTAAATGTCAGTCTGTAGGACCAGAGTGCTGAGACCCTTCACATTGTCAGTGGTTGCTGTACCTTAGGCTGGTATATGTCAGTCTGTAGGACCAGAGTGCTGAGACCCTTCACATTGTCAGTGGTTGCTGTACCTGAGGCTGGTGTATGTCAGCCTGTAGGACCAGAGTGCTGAGACCCTTCACATTGTCAGTGGTTGCTGTACCTTAGGCTGGTATATGTCAGTCTGTAGGACCAGAGTGCCGAGACCCCTCACATTGTCAGTGGTTGCCCTGCCTTCCAGTAGACCTGTCAGGTCAGTATTCCATGGTCCATAGCTGCCTTACCTTATTCCTATACAGGGTCAGTCTTTTGGACCGGAGTGTCCGGAGTACCCACACTCTGCATATTGTTCCCATCTTTGAAAGTGGAGTATGTACATGTAGCTATGGTACCAGCACAGGTTCCCTCGATCATCTACACACAAGTCCCCTACCCGAGACTGCTGGGTAGTCAACATGATTTATACATCTATTATAAATCCGATATCTTATAGTTTTATTAGTTTGGTCAATATAACATACCAGTAAAACATCACAAATTATGCCTATAATTTCGCATCACGCCTAATGTAAAAGGACGGTTTACAATGCTCATTCCCTTATCAGCGACATCACCACCCCTTCGTAACGCCAGCATATCATCAAATAACGACCATAAATACTGTGTTCCAGCTCCAAACACTAACAAGCATCAGCATTATATTGAAAACACCAAGCAACAGCTGTTGTTGGACAAAGGCGGTTCGTAGGCGGAGGGGATAATTAGGAATCTAATTTTCTAATTGGCAGAAATAATTATATAATTACACCACTGGTGTATAGTTCTATATTGACGTAACCGACGACTGTATATTTGTAATTCCGGGGATCAAAGATGGATTCTAACTATGCCAACACTGCTCAACCCAACCTCCGTCTCTGAGTATCGCCGTATTTACCAGCTATACAGGTAATTTTCCTGAAGAATCAATTCTGTATGAAATTTTTCTGCCATGTATTTACATACAGCAACTTAAATATATTTGATCACCATGAAAACATACATTTCAATACGTCTGTGGGTATCACTTCCAAAGCTAGAATGATCAGGACTTGTAAAGTGATCAATAATAGCGGCATAGAACTCTTGCAGAACAGAAAAGAAATCAATCCTTCGTTCACTTCATTTACCCCATTGCTGGAATCTCTACAGAGAATCTCTGTGAAAACGTCCAACAGGAAATGCTTGATGGGAGAACAGACAGCCTTGTGATAAGATTGTTTTTGAAAATCTATAAACTTGAATAATGTGTAATATAATATGAAGAGTTATGTGTTCAGCAGATATATGAAATTGTCTTGCTTTATTTTCAGTAAGTAGATACCAGAATAATGTTAATTTTTTTAGAAACCACAAGAAAATTGAATTTCTATCCAGGCTTCTGAAGTACTTAGCTCATAAGATCAACTTACATTTAGGACTTTATCAGCTTGTAATTAAGACAATGTATAAAAATTACAGGCAAGCTAGGAAAGAGAAGCATTAGGTCCTTTGACTCATTCACCTCTGAAGACACATTTGAACTCTTCCAATTCTAAGGTTGGAATAGTTTATTTTATGAAATTTCATGGGTGCATGAATTAAGACAAGTGAGAAAAATTATATACACTTTCCTGTCCCTCCCTAATTTTGTTGAGAGCCCCCTTATACCCACCTGTAGGTCACCATAAGGTTCCTCCCATGTAGGCCTGGAGTCCTTCCCCTCCAGACATCCCTCCCCATGTGCCTCTTCCCTCTGGAAATCATTCTGGGAATCGTCCGACCATGGACTCCCTGTCCCGTAAGTCAGAAAAACGCCTGGTTTGGGGAGAGTCTGGTTCTGATTCATTGTTCAAGTTCCGATCACTTTTTAAGTCCCTCAATGAAATGTTTGTCAACGGTCACCTTATTTTGTTATGCAAACAGTCTAAGTAAGGTATGTTAAATCTTGTGCATCTCGAAGGTAGCTTCAGGCAAGCAAAGTAACCTCAGACAAGCTTCACGGTAATCAAAGTAATCTCAGACAAGCTTCACAGTAACCAAAGTAACCTCAGACAAGCTTCATGGTAATCTCATCCAATTGCAAACAAGCTGAACTCACAGAAGCTCAATTATATCTCAGATAAGCTCATCACACCTAACAAAGGTAATCTTAGACAAGCCCCACAGTAACCTCAGGTAAACTGTATGGTAACTAAGGTAACCTCAGACAAGTTCCACAGTAACCTCAGGTAAACTGTATGGTACAATGTAACTTAAGGTAACCTTAGACAAGTTTCACAGCCACCTAGGGTTAATTGAAGGTAACTAAGGTAACCTCAGACAAGTTCCACAGTAACCTTGGGTTAATTGTATGGTAACTAAGGTAACCTCAGACAAGTTCTACAGTAACCTCAGGTAAACTGTATGGTAACTGAGGTAACCTTAGACAAGCTCCACTGAAAGTAACCTCACATAAGCTCCATGGTAACCTTACACAAGCATCAGAGTAATCCCATATCTCAATTCCTGAAGATTGTCATTTCAAAATTCCATTATAGAGTGATATACTCCCAACTGACATGATACAATAATCACAGGTTATCTCCCTTGGTTAGAAATGTAATTTCCTTCGGTTATGGGAACTTTTGGCTCCTCAGTTGATAGTCTTCATAGACTTCCTCGAAAACCAACAGTTCAAAACTCCTATTCTATGAAGTTAAATAGACTTTAGTTTTCAGATGATTTCAACTTTTGAGGAAACTTGTTATATACTATCTTAGATTCTACTCCTTATAACTGTATTTACCCTCCAGTTAACATTACAATACTTACACTTTCAAGATTAACTTGCTTTATCCCCATATAACTTGCTGGACTCCTTAGTTAACTTGATTTTCCTTCCACTTAACTTGGTTTAATCTGAATTAACTTGCTTTACCTCCACTTAAGTTGCTTTACTCCCAGTCAACTTGCTCTCCTTCCACTGAACTTGGTTTAATCCCAATTAACTTGCTTTACCTCCACTTAATTTGCTTTACTCCCAGGTTACTTGCTTTCCTTCCACTTAACTTGGTTTATTCCCAATTAACTTGCTTTACCTCCACTTCACTTGGTTTACTCCAAGTTAACTTGATCTACTTCCACTTAACTTGGTTTAATCCCAGTTAACTTGCTTTACCTCCACTTAATTTGCTTCACTCTCAGTTAACTTGATCTCCTTCCACTTAACTTGGTTTAATCCCAATTAACTTGCTTTACCTCCACTTAACTTTCTTTACTCCCAGTTAATTTGCCTTGCTCCTTTTAGTTTAAGCTAAATGATTTCCCTCCACAAGTTTCATTGCTCACTCCCGAGTCCTACACTCTTGATAGGTACAACCTCCCAAAATTCATGCTGACAAACAGGTTTCACTGTGCAAGTATATATCACACTTGCTTCCACAAATAGCCTCTCTGCATTTCAATCCTGAGATAAACTTGCAAGACTTTTCAAATACAGAGTTGTCAAACACCTTGTACGCATCACTTCCCTGACTGATTTTGTTCGGGGAAAAAGTTGTTCCTCCAAGGAGGTATCAACACGAGTGAAGTGTCTTTGTGATGTGTTAGTACACAATGCTCGTCTGTCCCACACAAACACAGTGATAACACCGCCCAACCAGCTGTACACAGAGTCTAAAGCCGGCCAATTAGGATCATGTTTGCTGTTAGATTGATCGCACAGAGACCCTCTCTTGTGGTACCAGACGTACGACAACTCATTTGACAGTCTAATACCACATCTTCTATGTAACTCACAATAAACACAGGTAAAAGAAATCCAGGTAAATGACAAAGGTCAATATGATTCTTTCTTTGCTGTAAGTCATCAGATGATAAAATGATTGCCTATACCCGTATACTGAATCTCATTTCACAATCCGAACCCCAGTTCTTTCCTCACCGGGACTCTGTCCGACATCCATGACCATCTTCACTAACGAAGTTGTACACTGTTCTTACTCTTAATATGCTTCTCATAGTAATAAAAGTATTGTCTCAAAACAAATCTTGATTTATGCAAATATGAATGCGCCCATCCATACAGATGAGAGGAATGTGAACCAGTTGCTACACAACGTTTCAGAGGACAACTGTAGTGAACACAGAAAATCCATTGAGTTTTCCTTGCCTTTATTGAAGCGGGTATCGATAGAGAAAGTCCGTTTATACGTATCACGGACATAAATCTACGCTCCAACGCAACAATTATGACAGGCCGGTAGTATTTTAGAATTGATTTTCAGTCAATCAAAGGATTTTTTTATTAGAAATAGAAATAATGGATTATATATATATATACATGCACTTAACACTGGTATCACGCGAACCAATCAATGTTTATTTTTGCATAAAGGTAATTAACACATATAGAAATGATTTAATTAAACACTTTAAAAAGCTATAAAAACATATTCTAATACCCTGTACTGAAATTTCTTAAGTTTTCTTAACACATACTTTGGCTACTAATTTTTTTTTTCATTGACTTATAATGATCTATCCATTTTATTAGATTTAATTTTTCTAATTGCACTCTTAATTTATTTTTTAATCAGATAACTTATAATTTCATGACAACTTTAAAATATGTTTTGCGACACCTGCTTTCAATAATATAAGCTGCTACCTGAAGTTGTGTACAGTACAAAAAAAACATGATTTTATATTAAGTGGTAGAATTCAGACGTCTGATCATGAGTGTTTGACAGACCCCAGTGACATTAAGGGCGTACATAAACGGCTATCTCACCGAGAAATCCCTGGATTACTTCACAAAGTCAACCTTGCCCTCGGACACAATCATTTTGACAAAACGTCTTTACACTGACTTAGCGAACCTCTGTTACCCTGGCAGATAGTTACCCACAGCTGTGGTCTAGATCGGCCAGTATAGCACAGGTGTATCAAAATTCTTTTATGAAATTCACGCGAGTAAAATCGATGAAAACAAATCATATACCTAGGTAAATTATTTTACTAAAAATTAAATTAAGATATCTTCCTTAATCAAAATTTCCCTGGGCAACAAATTCATCGGTTAACTAAAAACATTAAGGGTTTTTTTTATACTGCTACCATATTTTTCAGTGTAAATTTGGCATAAATGAAGAGAGTGTAATTACAAGTAACGGTGTTTGCGACACCATGTTCCAGATTTAAGTATAAGGTCTCCGGATCTACTTTCATCGTAATTGGTAACATTGGCAGTTTTCACGGTTATGGCGGAACTGTGAATGTCAATGTAGCAAATCAAGGTACAATATAAATGAATTATGTTTTCACCTACCAGCTGATTGTGACAGTTGGTATGAACGTGGTTTTTTTTAATATCAATGGTTTGTAGGTATGCAAAACTGTGAAAAAAAATACCAATAAACATTTCAATATAGCATATACACTACATGATATGGGTAGCAGTCTACAATTTATTACGAATTTTACAATGTGTACATTATAGTTATAGAAAAGATAAGCTGATAAATTTATTAGTTTTGAATACAAACATAAACATAAAAATCATTTATCTGAAGTGTTCAGAAACAACTGGTCTTTTGTTTTAACTTGTGCCACGAAATGGTAAAAGAGTGTTCCTGGCAACGACCAGTCGCTTCAATAATATTTACATGTCTGGGTTTCTAGGGCGTGGAAATGATTGATTCTGAACAAAACATACACCACCTGATTGTGGATATTCAGATTTTAGAGTCGGTTGTATTTCGATATTAAATTTATGTGATCTATATATGTTTTAACCGTGTTTAAAAAACACGGCTGTTTTAGTCAATATCCTAACTTTAAGGATAAGGTTATACAGTTATCACTGCAAACTAACATGGCATTTAAAGAAAGAGACATATAAATTGTATGTTTGTCAAACAACAGAAACATGAAAAACAAATCCATAATGTCATGTCACTTCAGTTAAATCCCAAAACAATTGATTACTTTTCCCTTTAAATACACTTTGATCCCGGACATAGAGGATTGTCTAATATTATGGTCAACAATCTTATCTCTGACAAATTTTGTAATAACTGGTTCTTTTTCTGTTAAAATTCCAAAGTAAACAACGAGATTTATTTTAATACAACAGATATATTGCCATTGCTTTTCAAATGAACACTGCAGTCTGTGTCCAAACCATTCCCTTTCAATATCTTCCTTTATATATATATACATTTAATATACATTTTATCATTTAGGGTGTATTCAATATCTTCCACTTGTATTTATTTTACAAAGTCAAGTTACAAAATGTAAATTTTATCATTTAGGGTATATTTATGTGATACACAAATTTAGTAATTAAATGTTATTGAGGAAATATCAATGTAAGATAATGGTCTTCCTATTTTTTTATTTTTTATGAAATGAATATTCATGATGTTTCTTGCATAACATTGATTCAAAATTTTGGTCTGCATATCAAAACAATCTGGGGTTTATATCATAACTATCAAAACATAGTGCCTCCTGATACTATCAAAACTTTGGCTCTTAAATAAATAATTCTTTCAACCATCAAACCAGTGGCTTTCAATCACCTGAATGTACATGTAAAACCATCAAAACTTTTTGTCCTCAATTTAAATGTCAACTTCGCTAGCCAAGGGTTAGGATCCAGCACGATCTACCGTATGTAGACTGGATTGACAGATCATAATCCTAATGGCAAGCGAAGATATATAATTGTTTAACTTCAAAACTTTGGCCCCTAATTATCTAAATGTATAACTATCAAAACTTTGGACTTCAATAATCTAAATCAGTGTATGTAAATATTTAAGTCAGGCCATCAATTATCAAATTGTTTTACTATCAAAATTATGGCCCTAATATCAACAAGTAACTTCCAAAAGTTTGGCCTGCAATCATCTAAATTTATTTACAACTATTAAATGTTTGACCCTCAATAATCTAAATGGACAACTATCAAAATGCTGGCCCTTAAATCATCTAAATGTATAGCTATCAAAAGTTTGGCCCTCAATCATCAAAATGTACAACTATCAAAAATTTGGCCCTAATAAATCATCTAAATGAACAATTATCAAAAATTTGGCCCTCAATCATCTAAATGAACAACTATCAAAATACTGGCCCTTAAATCATTTAAATGTACAACTAACAAAAATTTCGACCTAAACCATCAAATGAATAACTATCAAGGCTTTGGGCCTCATTGATATAAGTAAATGTATATAGTAATCATCAGGTTGGTTTTATCCTTTTCTCATATATATGATAAATACCATAAAATTGCTGGTGCTTTTCTTAACCAGACCCTTCAATCAAACCTGTCACGTTGATGATTTCGGGAACTGGGTAGATGTAAGTGTTTATATCTTACCGATATGACTTCGTCCTTTTTTTCTTCCTTCTCTACTACAGTACTATCCTTCCTTTGAGGAAACACCATGGGCTTAGCGAGCTCCCTGAATGTTACACTCAGATTCATGACGAGAGATTCAACTTATTTACTCTTTTAAAAATTACGTGGATACAATGAAAATCCAAAATATGACTATAGCAACCAACGCATTAAAAATTCAATCTTGGCCGAATTTTATCTCTCATTCATAAAGATTTGATAATTCCTACGGCTTCCGTAGCCTCTTTGACTATAGACAGCAAACTGCAGTGGCTGCAGTATAACATCACCCAAATAAGACTAAGGAAAGTTCATAAATATTTAAAAGTAAACGAAACTAGGGGTTACCTATTGTTTTCGCACCTCTAACACAAACTCAATAAACCGCCTCCTCCTCATGGGTACTTCATCAGTCTACAGTATCAAACATGGTCGACTTCATCAATTTTGCAAAGAAAAACCAGCTATTTAATCCGTTGGCACGGAGTAAGGTAGCCAAATTTAATCAAGAAGATGCTGCAGAGGTGTTTCCCCGGGGAGTCGTTAAAGGTAATACGCTCTCCCACAGGTAACAGGAGTGGAGCAGGGTAGTTGTCTCACCTGCAGCCAACGCTAAAATATTCATCCTTTATCAAGGACGTTTCCAACCTCTGACCTCATCGGGAACCGAACAATACAAGTGTCTCCTTCGATTTCCATGTTGTTCATATAAGCAAGGCCGTGATACTGACATACTTATAACTTATAACTTAAAAGCTAAAAATAAGCATTCGATCTGCATACATTCACATGACCCTTCAACACTTCTGCTTATATTTTCAGGAGCATGGTAAATCAAATTTGGATTTCTAATGTAACACTGTGAAGGTAAGAATCGTCGGCCAAATTTTTGATAACCATGCAATTAGTTTGATATTTTGAAATGTGAAACTGTTTAGTGGTACATTGGTGTTTGACCTCCACTGATGATCAAATGTGTACTGTACCGACAGTCACTATTGGTATTTTGGTATAGACAGATGGCTATATAGCTATAGTATATAACACTTGGTTTTTCTAGTAAACATGTAATGATGTAAAGTTTATTGTTTTCACTTTTCAGATTTTTCTTAGGTGAAAATATTTTGTATGTACCCAAATTAAACTTTTCATTCAACCAGGAGTCAACTGAGATTTGTTATTCATTAAATTTAAGATCTATCTTTGCCTAGTTTTATAATCTAATATTTAATTCAGCAGAACTCACTTACTTTAAATAACAAGCTGAATTCTATAAGCCGAAATCACTTAATGCAAAAAAGTTGAAGATTCTCTTGACTACCTGATACAATATTGGATCTCAACCAAGTTATTCCTTATTGTTTTCCTTCTTTAAATGAAACAATTCAGTTAAGCCTGTTTCAGTGGTGTATATATATATATACATTATAAAATTGTTTATGATTTGATTCTTTCATCAACATCTATATGAATTTGCTTAAACCTTACAATGTCCAATTAAAACATGATCATACAGCCGGGTTTATATATATTTATTGGGAATCTGACTTAACGGAAGAGTTATTCCGTACAGATTGTTGTGTCCTTTGACAGCAAGACACTTCATCCCTGAAGTACACCAACATACCCTGTCTCCAGCACACATACGTGCATGCACGCTTACACAACACACATGGAGGCACGTTAGCTGTCAATAGGACGTTAAACAAAATAAAACCAAACCACTTCATCCCTGCTGTTCCACTCAATCCCTATCACCAGTCTTGCAGCAAAATTCCTCTGGTTAGATTATTTTGATACCAAGAGTAAAATAGGGGCTGGTCGGGGAAAAAAATACAAAATAAATGGGTCTAAATGCATTCTCTGGCATTCCAAAAGTTATACCACGGCAATATGATGGTCGAGTTCTGCTTGCAATGTCCAGTTTTGACCACTGAAATATCGGGGAAGCCCCTGCGTAAATTTAGCGCAGATCTATTTATATATGACATGTGGTTGTTTCGAAAGTGAGGCAGTGGAGATAACAACAATAGCACGCCGTCTATCAGCCATGTCGGACTCAACTAGCGGACAAGACAGTAATACTATACGTAAATAATTGTTTTTAAAGGTCATGTATGATGCAAGTGTAATTTTCCTACCTATATGTTGTTATATATAACGGTATTGATACCTCGTGCCTGTCATGACTTTTGCATGCATCTTTTTCTTTCGCCGCAATGTTTACATTTGGCCTTGTTGATGACGCGCATGCGGTAAAATTACATCACTGATCTGGGTCAATTGAGAGTTTTAGACTGTCAGGTTACGATTTAGGTTTTCTTTAATATAATTATAATTTTTACTCTTAGGGAGTGAATTTCAGCAAAATTTGAATCGGTATATTTCATAAGAAGGTATTTTAAACATGTGTATGCCATTTTAGCAAATATGACATTTTTTCCCCGACCAGCCCCTTTAAAGAATAATGTAAAAATGTTTTCATATCAGAGAATTCTAGACGAACTTCATGAGTCACAATCTCCAGCTTACCTGGATCACACATGTGCCAGGTAGTATGAGGGAATTACACACTACAACATATACATATCAGTCATATGTATGCACACATGTATATATATGTGTATTTACTAAATCTTGACAATGCTTTAAACTGATTTTGTGTTGGTTCATTTCATCAAAATTTACACAAAAGCATGTGTTCCTTGCCATATTTCTCAAAGAACTTTTTCATAATTTATAAGAATTTGAATATTATTATTTATTGTCTTAGCTTGTCAAAAATGTATTTGACTTCCATGCATGACAGACGGTTTAATTTTTATTGTGCGTATTGTGAAAAAAAGAGTTTTTTAGTCACTTTATTGCTTAATTTCCCAGACAGTGTTAAAATCCATGTTGTGTACATCAGCAAGACACGCCCCCTTTTGTTACCGGAAGTAGTCAAGTTGCTACAACAAATCGCCATTTTGAATAACAAATTAGTCCACCAGGAGCTTTCAATCATAAACATGACAGTATTGATTTTGTTTGCAGCCATCCATACAGATTAGTGTCAATTCAAACACCAATCTAGAGTAATAAAATATTACACAGACACATAAAATCACGCGACGGTAAAATCTGGAGCTCGTAAACATGTCTCAGAGTGCCCGTGCCTGTTTGTTTACACGTGCTACTGTAGACGGGGTAGTCCCGAACACTCAATAATAAACTAAGTAATCTTAAAATAACATAAATACCTTGCTTTTAAGTTGTGCCGATATCGCCCCGTTCCCCATGGAGGGGCGTGGGATATGTTCGAGCTCGCTGATGCCATCCACAGCCCCGAGGGTGAGTCTACGAGGCTGTTTTGCGATCTCTTTGAGTCGTTCATCCTCCGGGGGTGCCCTATACTGTCTCCGACCCCCAGCTGCGTGGGTAACGGGGCGCTGTCCGGCCTCAGGGGATCGGGTACTTGTTGTCGCTGTGGCCGGGCGAGAATTGTCAAATATATTGGTGTAGAAGGACGGATGGCTTTGAAGTTTGGCTGCAGCCGAGCTCGGCCTGATTTTCTTCTTGATCCCATGGGTGGTGGTGGTGTCGAACTTTCCCGGAGGCATGGCTAGACTACGAGGTTTTAACACGGCCCTCAGTATTAGTAACTCATTGCTCGGTGATATCCGAATTTTATCTTCCCATGCAAGTCTCACTGTGGCAAGTCCCCACGGGTTAGGAACAGCAACAACCTGGCTTCGTCGCTTCTTAGAGCTGGGCTTCCTGTCTTGCCTACTGGGGGCTGACAATGTGCCTTCCGCCTCGTTCCTGTACAAACAAATCTACTATTAGTGACCGCTGATTGATTAACGGGATAAAAGGATTTCTCGGGGTCACTAGGGCGGATGGGGATTTGGTCTTGAGCAATTAGCTGGTAAATTACATGTATATATATATAGTAGATCTGACTTCGGGGAAAATATAACTTTCAGGCGGCTTCTTGTTAACCTTAAAAAGTTAGCAATTAATCTATTTATAGAATACACATAAGTAAATGTATTTAAATATCATTTGCCAATAACAAATTATGAATACAGCTTCAGCTTTCACTTGATATTGGAAAAAAACCTTTTCTTAATGGCCAGGAAAAATAATGTATACATGTTTGGATGGTTGCGACCAAAGGAGACCCTTAACTTTATGAATTATTTATGTTAAACAAACAATGGTACTTGAAAGACTTCTGCTTGTTGAACTCCTTAAATTCTGTCAAAATACAGGCATGCATACTAGGGACTGCATTGAGTTGAACTTCATATCTAGGCCTGAAACCTATTTATCAGACTGAATTAGAAAATAAAAATTACTGGGTTAAAATTAAAATAAATTGATTCCCCTGAAATTGACTTTTTGGGGTTTTTTGTTTCGGACTGAAATAGTCCAATCTAATATTCCGTGATTCTATTGGTATTAGTCTAGTAAGACTAAAACAATGTGTATTTCATGGAGCATGTCAGAAAAAATACGGTAGTCAAATATATTTATTTTTATTTTATTTATTTCTGTTTTCATGGATCAATATTATGAATGCTTTGTGAAAAATGTATACCCATTTCCATCTATTAAAGTCTATTTTAGCTTTCAAGAACGGGTCAGGCTCCCTGAACCGCAAGAACGTATATTAAAATAAGTGACTATAAGCTTTCCTAGGTTAAAAAAAAAATGTAATTTTGGAAACAAGTACAGTGGCGGATCCAGAGGGGTTTTTTGGGCTTCAGGAAAACCCCCCACCCTGAGAATTTTCTTTAAAAATCATGTATTTTCACCATTTTCCTCAATTTTTCCCTACATGGAAACCCCCCCAGGAAATTTGGAAACCCCCCCAGATAGGTCTCTGGATCCGCCACTGAAGTATATGTGCTAAAATGTTCTAGGGCTGGCAAGAAAATCTAGGGAAGATCGGAATACCTGAACCACACATTTTTTGTTCTTTTAAAGCTGACGATGTTAATATGCTTACAGATTCTGTTGTTTACGTACGTGACGTGTGTCGAAAAGACGATGTGGTTTTATTGATGTTATTGGGAAATTATTGTCTAATATATATATATAATTAAGCCTGCCACGTGTTCAGTTAACACACGGACTTGACGTTCTCCATGACCAAACTTACACAAGGGCATCTAGTCAAGGAAAGGACGACCTGTACTCGTTGAGGAAATGAGCAAAAGTAAATACCTGAACGCCATCCTTGGATATCTTCTTATTCCAACTAACCAGCTCAATCACCCGCCATCCTCTCCGACTCACTAATACACGTGTACTTGTTTGTCCAGTAATTAACAACCGAGCATGTCGGCTACATGCCGTACTCCTCTGTATCCTGGCGACAACATCGTTATTTATGACGTCACAATACTTACAGCGTCACAAAATGAAATATAATGACATGTTTAATTGTTTCAACTGTCACCATAAATAAATATAAAAGAAGTTTTGCTAAAAGAGAGATTTTATTTAGACGTTGGAACTTTAGAAATGCTTTCTGATGGAACACTTTAAGTAAAGATTTTTCTTATGTTAAGAATCTTTCGTGAACTATAGTGCCTTGCCGATATTTGATACCAAAGACATCTTAATGACTCATTCATTATTCTAGTCGTTAAGTCTACCAAGATAAGTTATATATAGCTGGACACATTTCGTTTTATTTTTATGAAACACTCTTATTATTTATGTATTGAACCAGCGATTTAGATGGTTGGAGCGTTCAACGTCGTTTTGCGATGTGGCACGTCGTTATACGTATTAGACGCATCGTTAGAAGATATAAAACACGTCGATAGGAGATAATATGTGAAGAGCACACCATTTTCAGAACTACTAGTAATTTTCTGTAAGTTTGTAACGGATATAATAGAAAGGAGACAATGGATTTCATTATTTTCCCCATCCACGTCGACGAGTTTCTGTGGTACACTAATTAATCTAATGCAAGTTATTTGATTCAAGACTGTACGAGTGATCTCCCCTTATAAGAAATGTCGAAACGTTCTATTTTAATGTCGCACATCTCCACAGGTTGTAAAAGTTTTGCTGATACATTTTTAAATTCCAAGCAATAATGAGACACTATCTTCGTATATAATACGTCTAAGGACATTGATCGTTAAAACACAACAGTATTGATTACCTGCATGCAAGCATTTTATATTTAAAACATATATTAAAAAGAATTGAATACGGGAGTTTGTTATCCGCACAATTTATAATAAATTCGTACTATCTTTTCTACATTAAACTATTTGTATTTAGAAATAAAAAGCAAATTAATGTTTGAAAAATGATATATAATTGTCGCAATATTAGGATCTATATTGTATACGTGTATCCCAATATTTCGTTTTTTATTTGACTGTTCGCTTTGTTCTTTGTAATGCTGTGTAGGTCGCAGTGGGCCCGGTCGCAGTGGGACCGGTCGCAGTACAAGCGCAAGTAATGTAGCATTTAAGGATTGGCTTGCTTTTTTCAACTTTTGGTAGGCAACTCAGTTCCGTTGAAACATGTCCCGTGATCATGATGTACAGTAGAATATGCTTGAAATGGACTTCATAAGCCTACTGTCATAACAACCCTGTAAAGTCACTGAAGACAGCAAAGTAACAATTAACGCACTGCGTATTATAACTTCATTATCTCTCCAAACAAAAATGCAAACAAATAATTAGGGCATAATCTGAGTTCCTTAATAACAGATACATTTCACTCGTGGGTTGATTTTTAAAAAATACACCATTTGAGCGAATTTTAGTAAGTTTTCCTTTACAAAGACATCGCTTACGCGAAAAGAAAATGTATCTCCCGCCAAAAAATAGTGAGAATACTAATTACATTGTATTTGTTACTTTCATGTGAAAAACATGTTATTTGTCAAAGTAAGAAAATATCAGTTTTAATATCACTTTGAAACATTATTTAGATTGTGTGCCTATTCCGTCTTTTCGTATTGCAGAGTTATCTGCTCTTGTGAGCAGGTATTGATTGTTACGTCATTTGTTTGTGAGAGTAACGACACACATTTTTGAGAAAACGACGACGTAATTTTCTCACACAAACCAATGACGTAACAATCAATACCTGCGCACAAGGGAAGATAACTCTGCAATACGCAAAGACGGAATAGACTTTAACAACACTTAACGTTAAGTACATTTATATATCACGTTCACTTATTATGTATAACGGTTAAGAATTAAAATAAACAATTAATGAATTAATAAAAGTGATAATCCTTACAATAAAGATGTCATACGTTTTGTGTTTATTGTTTTTGTTTGACACAATGTTTTGTTCTTACATTTTTGTAGAGGGGACAAACTAATATTATCATAACGTGTGCCAAATCAATTTTTTACATTTTGGCAATTCTATTTATACATTTGCATGTTTAAATCATTACCTTTCCATAATGTAAGGTTGCGCATGTTTGAACGGAACCTTGTTGTATACCATCATTAAAGTAAAGAAGAAGATTTTGTTATGGTGAACGAAAAATAAATATCATTCACACTAAATTAAGGTACAACAAGCAGTTCCCTAAATTATGATTTATTTAGAGTCAACATCGTAGATTGTCCCGCCTGTGTCTGTGGATCTCCATGTGAAAACGCCTATCATTTCTGTTTTGAATGTCCAGTTTATACACACCAGAGGTTTGAAATGTTTCAAAATCTAAATTTTGTTAATAAAATCTCCTTAGATATATTGTTATCTGGTATTCCGGATCTGTCTTCTAAACAAAATAATGATATTTTGGTAACGTGCAAAAATTCATAAAGACCAGCGGTAGGTTTTAATTCGTAAGGCATTTTATACTTCTATACTCAATTTGTGAGACTGTTTAATGTTGTTCTTTCTCTTTTTGTTTCTGTTGTTGTAATGCTACTATAATACATATTATTTGATACCCAGTTGTGCCATTTTTGTAAATCTAATATATATATTTGAGGAAAGGGCGTAAATAATGTTGTAATAACTTGTGCCCAATCCTGTTGTCACTATTTTGGCAATAAAATGTTTTACTAAAGAAGAAGAAAAAACAATGAACATTATGGTTGTAAATGCTAAGTTTGTTTTCAACACAAACAGAATTGAATACCTTTTCCTGAATCACATTCCAACCAGATTCAATCAAGTAATGCAGTTCTTCTTGTTATTCTCTTCGTAACCACTTTCTTTCATTTCCTGATGCACCCCTTCCGCTCTCCCCTCGCCGATTTCTTCTTCTTCTCTTTGTCTGTTATACTATCAAAATAAATGTAACAGTGCCGTCCTACTGCCAGGTTTATTGATAAGGAAACGAATTAATATAAGTACTTATGTACTTGTTTTCGAATCCTCTTTGTTGATTTTTGTATTATTTTGTCACTGCCAAATATTGAATAAAAATACTGTTTAAACTAAATTGAAAACTCAGTATTTCTGCGAGCTACCGAAAACGTATGTTCGCTTCGGATACACGTAGATGTACGCACTCCTCTTAGGTAAGGTAAGTAGAGTGTGTACGAAGCGAACACTAGGCTAGAGAAGATGATGTTTCCTTTGTCAAGCAAAGAGTGTGAATAACCGGTGCATGGACTCTAAACTGTTGAACAATCAGTGAAGTCAGCTGTCAGAAATCTTAGAGACTGTATAGGCGCCTAGTCAGGGGGACGGGTAACAAGTTTCCTGTTTGTATTTGAAACAAACTTAGCATTAATTATTCATACCAAATTAATAAATCTTATTCCAAGTTGGTTTATCTCGGTTTATAATTGGCAGAACAAAACGTCAGTCGGAAAATATTCGTGAATTTCCGTAATCGTTTTAATTTGGTTACATGTCCGTCAGTCATCATCAGCAATAATACCTGTTAGTAAGAGAGTATCGTTACACGTGTCAATCGGGAACCGTCGGAACTTTCCGTCAACGAGAAAACACTCGTTTACGGAAAGTGCCGACAGTTCCCGATTGTAGCACTTGTTACAGTGTAAGCCACATTCAATCCCGAGTTTACGAGGAAATAAAACGTATATTAAGATGCATGGTGACAAATCAGAACAACTACAAAACATGTTATGGATGTGTTTATTATATAAAAGATAATGGTCGCAAAGCACAACTACATGTTGACCCCCAATATGTCAGCCCTATTTATACTATGCTGACCATTACCGGAGTGCGTATGTTATACAGTCTATGCAAGCGACTTATTGGAATGTATATTTTCAGTTTATGATACAACACATATATCTACACATTATAATACAATACGCTGTTGAAGTAGTTTTGGCCACATTTTCTCATCAACTATTGGTATTGAATTCACATCAAATGTAATGCAAGGCCGTGGTTGCCTTAATTCCAAACGCGACAGAGAGACAAAAGTAAGTAAGAATATATCACAAAGTATCGCTTTACATACAAATATAGTGTGTATTTCAAAATATTCCTCATTCATTAAGAAAAAAATGATTCAATTGAAATCTTTAATTTGTGAAATTTTGTGAAATTTATAACATTTGCTTTCTTCATTTATCATCGTAAAATATACCAATCTAATAACTAACAGGAATGTTGTCAACAAAATAACTCAAAAACTCGAGCAAGCATAACATCAGGTATGCATGTTTGGTCCCTTGATACATTCAGAATATAATTATCTTCAGACACGTCAACAAGTCAAGACAATGCATAGCTACACCTTAGGAGGAGGAGGATCAGAAACGCTGTTCACATATAAATTGTTTGTGCGAACTACAAAATCAATCGGGAACCGTCGGTACTTTCCGTAAATGAGACATTTCTCGTTTACGGAAAGAGCCGACGGTTCCCGAATGGTACAAAAGCTTATATCGTTTCTTTTCCATTGTAGAATTTCATATTCTGTACACAGATCATGTGTACTGGATTGCTTATGCACACAGTGACGATAATTACAAACACACGTACAAAACATATTGTACAAATACACAAGCCAATGTATTATGGTAAAAGTACAACAACAATGTATTTTTGCACAATTAAACAAGACGACACATCTTTTTACATTTGCATTTTTAAGCTGGTAACAAGCCGAATTTCCTAAACCATTTTCTGGAATATATAATTCAGACAAAGCCGATAAAACTGAATTTTCCAATTAAACGAAATTTGTTGTTTGGTGAGTAACTGTCCCTAAATATTTAGCACCCTTATGTTTGTCACAAGTCAACTTACAGATGACCCCACAACAGTCGCAACTGTCTACAATATAGCTACTACTTGTACTACATGTACTTTTTACTTCCATCTACAATTTGTACGACATTTTCTTTCTGTTATGAGGTAGAATTAATATCGGGTTTGGTATTTCATTTAAGAGAGGTGTAAACCTGAACGTAATACTGCTGGTTTCTTAGCTTAAACATTGTTGTTTTCAATGCATCTCATTTCTGTTTCTGATAATTATTACCAAACAAAACTGCAGCACTTGGTTAAAACTATAATCATAACAACAAAACTACCTTATTAAGCCTTTTGCCCTTTTCAGTACCAATTGATGCAAGGGTATTTAGTACTTCCACAAAACACATTTCATAATATAAAATACAATATATCATAACACGAAAAAAAATTCAATAAAATGTATATATGTATATCAAATATTAATACAATTATACTGTTTATTAGTAAAACTGGCGATGTAAAACAAGTGATTGGCTACAAAGAGCAGGTGATGATCAGATCTAAGTATTAACACATATTGTAAGGTATGTTCATTCTCTGAAATGTACAAACCACATCAATGGCTAGATGACTAGTAATGTATTCCGTCTCTGAATTGTACATGCCAGGTCAGCTAAGGATGGCAGGAAATCTATTCCATTTCTGAAATGTACACGCCAAGTCACACAAGGGGTGGCATACATGCCATGTCAAGCAAAGGACGGCAAGAAATATATTCCATCTCTGAAATGTACATGTCAGGTCACGTAAGGGGTTTCAAGAAAAATATTCCGTCTCTGAAATGTACATGCCAGGTCACGCATGGTTGACAAAAAATATATTCCGTCTCTCAAATGTACACTCTCAAATGTACATGCCAGGTCACGCAAAGGGTGATACGAAAAATATTCCGTCTCTGAAATGTACATGCCAGGTCATGCATGGGGTGGCAAGAAATATATTCTGTCTCTCAAATGTACATGCCAGGTCACGCAAAGGGTGATACGAAAAATAATCCGTCTCTGAAATGTACATGCCAGGTCACGCATGGTTGACAAAAAATATATTCCGTCCCTCAAATGTACACTCTCAAATGTACATGCCAGGTCACGCAAAGGGTGATACGAAAAATAATCCGTCTCTGAAATGTACATGCCAGGTCACGCAAGTAGTGGCAAGACATATGTTCCGTCTCTCAAATGTACATGCCATGTCACGTAAAGGGGTGGCAATAAATATATTCCATTTCTGAAATGTACTAAAGCCATGTACATGTCATGATTCAAGGTCACTAGTAATCTGTTCCACCTGTGTGGACATAATCAAGTAGTGTAATAAAACAAATGCTAAACTGGTCTTTGCTAAAACGTTTTTAAACATTACAATGTTAGCTTAAACATGATTTTTCGCAAACATTACAACATCCGCTAAAATATCTTCAAACATTATAGCATTAAGGCCAAATAATTTCATTCAAGAGTAACACAAATATACCCAGATCAAGGAGTAATAATGTATGTAAAGTTGGTTGTGATAAAATGCATGTTAGTGTATATGCATAGCTAAGTTAAGACTAGAAAATGATTTATCTTACTATATATATTTTTTTACAATAATGTGATATTCCTTCTACGAAAAATGATAATTCTGTTAAAAATAATTCAGATCGAACAAATTGTCAAAACACTGATTAAAAGGGACGCTAAAAGCGATATTTTGAAATGTAAACATAAATCATGAAAAACAGAGAAAATAATAGGCTCCCTCCCATACAGACTTAAGAAAAGAATGTTTACTCCAGATCTCTCCTTATCTATGTTTTATTCCTGTAAGTAAAAAAATATAATGCACAAGTGGAAAGAACAGTCAGATTTGTAAAAGATTGAAAGTCTTTAGAGATTACAGCAATATTTGTTACAGTAATGCTGATTTTATCTGGCATAAGGCACAAAGACATCTGCAAATACATGGAAGTATTCAGTGTTACCAGGAGATTAATTTTATGGGAAACATCTTACAATATAGTTCTATATTCCAGTAACCTAATTGCACAAGAATAGCCTCCCTTGTATATTACTTGTACTAAAATCTTTAACTCATTCACCCCTGAAATTTCATAATGAATTATTCCAACCTTTGAATTGGAGGAGTTCAAATGCGTCTCCAGGGATGAATGAGTTGACTTTCCACTTAAAACATTTCACAATCAATCCGACTACATTGTAAAACATTGTAAAGCATTGTTTGATTTTTTTTCTGATCGGACAGCTAATACACTTTAGCAGTCATAGTGCACAATATCTAATCATCTTTGACGTGACGATTTGATTGCAAGGTAAAATGCAAACGATAACAAATTAACAAGCAGTTGAAGGATGAAATATGATATTGAAAACCTAGCCATAACTCTATGTTTAAAATCTTCTACTACAAACAATGATTTACTTGAACAGTATGTGAAATTAAACGAACGTAAGGAATTTAACAGCAATAAAAATAATCAAAAATAATGCTCAGTTACTAAGGTAAAGTTACATAGAACTAATGTAAAGTTACATAGAACTATTGTAAAGTTACATAGAAATAATGTGAGGTTACATAGAACTAAGGTAAAGTTACATAGAACTAATGTGAGGTTACATAGAACTAATGTGAAGTTAAATAGAAATAATGTGAGGTTACATAGAACTAAGGTAAAGTTACATAGAACTAATGTAAAGTAACATAGAACTATTGTAAAGTTACATAGAAATAATATAAAGTTACATAGAACTAATGTAAAGTTACATAGAAATAATGTGAGGTTACATAGAACTAAGGTAAAGTTACATAGAACTAATGTAAAGTAACATAGAACTATTGTAAAGTTACATAGAAATAATTTAAAGTTACATAGAACTATTGTAAAGTTACATAGAAATAATTTAAAGTTACATAGAACTATTGTAAAGTTACATAGAAATAATGTGAGGTTACATAGAACTAAGGTAAAGTTACATAGAACTAATGTGAGGTTACATAGAACTAATGTGAAGTTAAATAGAAATAATGTGAGGTTACATAGAACTAATGTAAAGTTAAATAGAAATAATGTGAGGTTACATAGAACTAAGGTAAAGTTACATAGAACTAATGTAAAGTAACATAGAACTATTGTAAAGTTACATAGAAATAATATAAAGTTACATAGAACTAATGTGAGGTTACATAGAACTAATGTGAAGTTAAATAGAAATAATGTGAGGTTACATAGAACTAAGGTAAAGTTACATAGAACTAATGTAAAGTAACATAGAACTATTGTAAAGTTACATAGAAATAATTTAAAGTTACATAGAACTATTGTAAAGTTACATAGAACTAATATAAAGTTACATAGAACTAATGTAAAGTTACATAGAAATAATGTGAGGTTACATAGAAATAATGTAAAGTTACATAGAACTATTGTAAAGTTACATAGAAATAATATAAAGTTACATAGAACTAATGTAAAGTTACATAGAAATAATGTGAGGTTACATAGAAATAATGTAAAGTTACATAGAACTATTGTAAAGCTACATAGAAATAATGTAAAGTTACATAGAACTAGTGTAAAGTTACATAGAAATAATGTGAGGTTACATAGAACTAAGGTAAAGTTACATAGAACTAATGTAAAGTAACATAGAACTATTGTAAAGTTACATAGAAATAATATAAAGTTACATAGAACTAATGTAAAGTTACATAGGAATAATGTGAGGTTACATAGAACTAATGTAAAGTTACATAGAACTATTATAAAGTTACATAGAAATAATGTAAAGTTACATAGAACTATTGTAAAATACATAGAAATAATGTTAAGTTACATAGAACTAATGTAAGGTTACATAGAAATAATGTATAGTTACATAGAAATAATGTAAAGTTACATAGAAATAATGTAAAATTACATTGAAATAATGTAAAGTTACAAAATACCATTGATGTCAAGTTGCACCGAATTAATGTAAAGTTACATAGAGGTACATGTAGAGTTATATGAATTAACAATGAAGCTAATTTGCTATGAGAACTGATACGTATAGAGTCATCCTGGATACTCTAGGGTTACCCTATTTCCGTTCTCAGTGTAGGTGAGCGTAACCCCTGGAGTTTCCAGGACGGTTTAGAGTCAAAACAATACGTTGAAGTCCTTTCTCATTTAATACAAATAAAACTCAAACGATCTACAAACTGAGACTGACAAAGAAAGAAAACGTTGGTTACAACTCTATGATATAGATTTAGTACTTATTGATTGTATACTGTCTTGGCTAATTCAAAGTTAGAGTCATAACAAAATTATACACCGACACATATTACATTTGTATTCAGGTTTTGGCAGATTCAAGTTTAGTCATAATTAAACCATCTTTGTAACAATCGTATTTTGTGTTTTGGCTAACTCAATTGAACCCTTTCACCACCGTATACCATAATGGACTCATCCCGATTAATGCATGGAAGAGTTTACTAAAGTAACATAGGGGTGAAAGGGTTGAGAGTCACACATGTAACAAAGTGATGCCATACTCCTGAACTCCAAATGCGTTATTATTTAATTTACCGTATTATCAATAGTAAACAGACATTACCAGGAGTTAACTATTATCTAATTTACCGTATTATCAATAGTAAACAGACATTACCAGGAGTTCACTTAAAGAGTCAAATGGCACCTTCATTCAAAACATAACATTCTGACGTTCACTAAAAAAAAAAATCAGTTGAAAAATGGTTTGTTTTGTGGGATTAATAGCTACACCTAGATATCATACTTGAAAACCTTATAAGAATTATACTTATGGAATACAAAAAAAAACAAAATTTAACTTAATCTATGTTCTTCTGTCTGATGTCAACACAGTGTTACCCCAAAAAGGTTCACACTTCAATATCCAATCTCAAATAGAATCCATGTTAGTCCACAGTATGCATTATCAGCAGTGTATTTGAGACCAACTTACTGAAACAGGGAACATACGAGATTAAATACGATATGGATCTGTTCAAGGCCATCTTACTGAAGCAATGAGACTTTGTATAACATGACCTACATAATTATAAAGTCCTAGGGATAACGACTTCAGCTCGACACATAAGGTTCGTTGATGTTCCGCGTCCGGCCGAAGCTCATACCACTTTGGGAAGCTCCCTTGTTGGAGCCGGCCTGCAGACCGATTACCGTCTGTCCCTTGTTCATAACCTCCTCGTTAAAGTTACGAGGGTTGTAATCCGCTTCTTTTGGTCCCAAGACAGATCCTGTAAACCCATTCTTCTGAGCCTGAAATAAGATATAACCAAAGATCAACAGCTATTAAAATGACACAGGGGTTTCTGCTAGTTACCAGCATAACTAGTCCGAGTTTCCTCCAGCCCTGACAGAAATATGTCTGGCGTGTGTGTGTGCGCGGAGGATCCACACCAGACATCTATCTGTCAAAATGTCTTAGTCTGGTGTCAGGGCCAGATGAAACTCAAGCTACAGCATAGCAATATTTTAAAACAAACTGACTTTGATACATAAATGTGCTAAAAAATATTAATGAGAAGACAAATATAAAAAAAATAAAAAAATATCCGAATTAAATATTATATGTATTTTTTCAAACTACGTACCGCCCTGCCCAGCCCATGGAGGGTGTTGACAACCGCCAGCATGTTAACGTTCTCAAAGAGATCTGGCGTGTTGAATTGGTCCTCCTTAGCAACACCGTATCCGTAAATGGCAGACAGGAAGTTGGCGATGTTCTCCATCTTGTGGTAGTTAGTCATTGGTTTGTTTATTTTCTTCACTGAGCCAGGTGACAGAGTGTTTATTAATCTGGAACAAATTTTAAACATATATCAATGTAATCTTCTCCCTTTATAAGAATCGGTTTCGAAGTTACTTCGGCTATCCTACTATTGTGGAAGATGCACTGTTAAGCGCTTTAGTACATTGTACTTTGATCAAAATCATTCTTGGAGATTATTCTTTGATCAGACACATTTTGGTACATTGTACTTTGATCAAAATCATTCTGGGAGATTATTCTTTGATCAGACACATCTTGGTACATTGTTCTTTGAGCAGAAACATTCTGGTACATTGATCGTTGAGCAGAAAACATTCTGGTACATTGTTCATTGATCAGAAACATTCCGGTACATTGTTCTTTTATCAGGAAAATTCCGGTATATTGTTCATTGATCAGAAACATTCTGGTACATTGTTCATTGATCAGAAAAATTCCGGTACATTGTTCATTGATCAGGATCATTCTGTGAGATTGTTCTTTAATCAGACACATTTTGGTTCATTGTTCATTGACCAAGAAACAGTCTGGTAGATTGTTTATTGATGCTTTGGCAGATTTCTCTTTCATCTGAAACATTTCTGGTAACATTGTTGCGCTATCTAAATGTTCTGGAAGACTGTGCATAAGTCTAAACGTTCCGGTTGATTTTCTTTTGTCAAAAATGTTTTAAAAGGTTGTTCAATGCCTGACATTCTGTTAGATCATTCCTTGATTTCAAACCTGTGGTAGATTAGTCCATGGACAGGTTGTTTCTTATCCGAGTGATTTTGATTTTGAATTCATATTACATCAGAAATCATTTGACTCAAATGTGTGCATCAACAAGGTGGGCACACTGGTGCGCCACCTTGTTGATGAGACAAGAAGACTAGTTCGATCCTTTGATGCAGAGAGCGAAAGTGAGCATAACCCCTTGAGTATCAAGGGTTAAAGGTGTGTTTTTGTTAGCCATGCAATGTTTTACTTACTTGCAAAGGACGATACCGTCCATGAGACTTTTGTGTAGTCCGTCCCACGTTAAAGGTTGACTTCTGTCGGAACCCTACAACACAAGCGAAACGTCAAAATATGAGTTTACATTTTTATGATTTGTGCGTTCCAGCAACAGATACTGAAACGGCAGAGAGTACAATGTTGTAATGGAGCAACGCGGGTTTCTGTCCCCTGTTTGTCACCAAGAGGATGTCAAAGGAGAAAAATAAGTATGCAAGGAACCCGTAAACACCATCTACGCTTTACGAAGTAAATGAATTACATTACATATTTCAAACATTTTACAACGCCATCGTTTTTCAAGAAAATTCTGAGCTCAAAAATGGGTTCAATGGAAGTACAATGAACTCGGATCTGTTCAAACAATTTACTCCGAGAAAACCAGGCGGTATCTTATATAGAATGGAAACCGGACATTACAACATTTTTTATTGCACAGAGAAATATAACATATATATCAAGGGGTAAGTATTGTTTGCCGGTGTTAGTTTTGAGATGGTACATAAACGTAGGTAGTTCGGTTTATTTTGTCTGCATTGTTTAGTTCTCTTGGGGACTTCCGCGTGAGACAGTTTATGTCTGTGACATGCTAGTTTTTGTGTCTGACTAACAAGATTGTATTATTATGAGACATACATCTTTATTGTACATGTACCTCTAGTGAAAATCCTGTATTCTGATTGGTCGAGACAAATTGTTCATTTCACACTAGCTCATTCGCTTTAACATTGAGTCAATGGAAGGTTGTTTCCCAACGCCCTAGCAACAAGTTACAGTGATTGTGACAGTGCAAAATAGTAACCACACCAAGAAAAATGCGCAAATGGTTCGATTCAGCCGCTATGGTTTATTCCAGTATAATAAAATAAATACTACAATCATTAGGCCTAGAGTGTGACAGTGCCTAGTATCACCCCGAGGGTATCATTGTCACCCGAGGCGAAAGGTGACAGTGATACCCTCGGGGTCACCATAGACAATGTCACACTCTAATGAAGTGAAGCATTTATATTATATCCAGTCTCGTCCAAGTCTACGTGTGTGACATGTGATATTTGTATGAGTTTTACCTGGACCAGTTCCTCGCCGATGACCTCTTCAATCCAGAGACGGGCCTCCTGCTCTCGGTCAATTTCATTGTTATATTGATCTCTTCGCTACAAATATTCAGACGTTTCAATTAGGATATATATTGTACTCACAAACAGACAGACATCGATACTCAGCTAGTCAAGATTTTTTTCCGAGTTAGAACACGTACAGGTATTCAAAAAGCCAACGCAATTATAACATACACATGTATATATACATATATACAATATCAGAGGTATGGGAAAACCAGTCGAGAAGTTATACTTCTTAATTATATTCTACAACATGACATATAATCATTAGCACCAACCTACATGTAACTGGGCCCTAGCTGTGATCAAATGTCACTTTTCAGAATTTCTTGTTCAACAAACAGCTTCATCAATGGTCATTACATATAAAATTTTACGATAAGATACGTCATTATTTTGATAAGAAAAAAATAGTTCACAAAAAAAATCTACACCGACATGTACACACAGAAAATGCTAATGCAATCTATTGCATCACATGCAGTGCACAATGCAGTTTAAAATAAGTTATGTCTATTCATGTACAGCAATTTGTAAAGAGAAATAAAGAAATTGAACTTGGAGTATGTTGTTCAAAACTCTATAAAGTTCACTCACAGGCACCTGCTTCCGTTATTTAGCTAGATAAATTTGTCACAATTTGTTATAACGTGTATCCAATACTGATAACGGACTCTGGTTCGTTAAAGGGAAATAACTCCAACATATTTAGCCCTACCTTTCGGTCTATCTCCGCTGACAGCCCGTATCCCCGCATACGTTTAGACATGTTTTCTTAGTGACGCCTGAAACACAGAAGCACGTACAATTGTATACCTACTGTAAGTAAAATTAACCAAATGTTCCAATCTATTCAGTTCTTTAAACAAAAAAAACAAAAACAAAAATCATTTTTTGATGTGTTTTCCCCTAACCTTAGTAAATTATTTAGACCAAACAAAATGTTATTGCATACATATTTACAAAAGGGTTGCACGCGAGTTATGCCAACTTATATAATCCTTTCTCTTGTTACAAGGTAATATATATTTACAATCAGGCAGTAGTCTAACTAGTCTTCAATTCAATTTAAAAAAAAAACAGTGAGGAAAAGAGAAAGATAAGTGAAAACAAATATTAACGCAAATATGTATCATATTATGTATGGAGACGCAAATATGTATAATATAAAGTATGGAGACGCAAATATGTATAATATAAAGTATGGAGAAATATATTTAACGCAAACATGTATCATATAAAGTATGGAGAAATATATTTAACGCAAATATGTAGAATATAAAGTATGGATAAATATATTTAACGCAAATATATATCATTTTAAGTCTGGAGAAATATATTTAACGCAAATATGTATCATATTAAGTATGGAGAAATATATTTAACGCAAATTTGTATCATATTAAGTATGGAGAAATATATTTAACGCAAATTTGTATCATATTAAGTAAGAATAAATATAGGCGATCTTCTGTAACGGAAGAGGAACCTATAACTAGATATGATAATATATGTATTTAGTTAATTGTATGCAAATACATTAATTGGTATGCAAACACGTGCCCAGGAATACGCTACGATACGACCTAGGGGTCAATCACATTACTGCTGATGATAGCTATGTCTTCCGGGAAAGCGTATAATTTACCGATTAAAAGGATGATGTGATCGATACAGGGCCCGCATAACCTGGACACACCTGTATCGCACATTGATGGCTTAGTGACATGTTGAGTAAATCTATATATAGGTGATATGTTCATATTGATTAACTCATTCGCCCCTCAAATTTCATAATGAACTATTCCAACCTTTGAGTTGGAAGAGTTCAAATGTGTCTTCAGTGGTGAATCAGTTGAAATAGTAAACAAAATACACATGTATGTCTGTCCTTAATGGATTCAAATGATCGTAGAATATACACAAACATTGTATTTCTACATACATGTATTTAAAACAATAAAATTGTACTTAACGCAGTTTGAAGTTAATGGATTTTGTTACTGATAACGTATTAGTGAGGACAGCCCTTGCCCCGGGCAAATCATATAAAACTTAGGTCTAATTGATTTTTATGTGAACATTATTCTGATTTAGCAGAAGACTGTTATTAGGTAGAAACCAAAGAGAGAACCATTGAAAAGTAAATTTATACAAAGATTATTATGTTACCGCCAAAAATATTGCTTTGAAGAATATTAATATAGACCTAAGCAAATACAATGACTTTTGAGAAAATTCTTGATTAAAGACAGGAAATTGACCGATCAAACCAACACGTCAGAACTAACGAGGTTCCACAAAATTCGACTGCGCAAAAAAACGAGTTTCCACTAAATACAGCAACTAGAATGTCTTAACTAACGAGGTTCTATTGTATACAGAAGCTAAACTGTCCGAACTAACGGAGTTCTATTGTATACAGAAACCAAACTGTCCGAACTAACGAGGTTATATTGTATACAGAAGCCAAACAGTTCGAACTAACGAGGTTCTATTGTTTACAGAAGCCAAACTGTCCGAGCTAACGAGGTTCTATTGTATACAAAAGCCAAACAGTTCGAACTAACGAGGTTCTATTGTATACAGAAGCCAAACTGTCCGATCTAACGAGGTTCTATTGTATACAGAAGCCAAACAGTCCGAACCAACGAAGTTCTATTGTATACAGAAGCTAAACTGTCCGAACTAACGAGGTTCTATTGTATACAGAAGCCAACGAAACCACTAACGAGGTTCTATTGTATACAGAAGCCAAAATGTCTGGATTTACGAGGTTTCAATGCACACTGGAACCAAATCGACGGGACATCAAGGCGTCACTGTACACAAAAACTAAAGCGTCCGGACTAACGAGGTTCCAGTGTAGACAAAAACCAAAATGTTTTGACTGACGAGGCTCTATTGTATACAGAAAACAAAATGTAGGGACTTCGAGGATCGAACAAATACAGAAACCAAAATGTTGGGACTACATCGTAACAAGGTTCCACTGTATCCAGAAGCCAACATGTCGGGACGAACGAGGTTCCATTTTATACAGAAACCAACATGTCTGGACGAACGAGGTTCCATTTGATACAGAACCCAACATGTCGGGACGAACGAGGTTCCATTTTATACAGAAACCAACATGTCAGGACGAACGAGGTTCCATTTTAACCAGAAGCCAACATGTCTGAACTGACGAGGTTCTCGGTATCGTATACAGATATCAACTTTGAAAACCAAACGAATGTGGTTTTCAATGTACAAATGTGTCCGGACGATCGAAAGCCTATTGTCTTTCACTTCCCGAACCGTCGGCTCTGATAAGAACCAGCTACGATCTCAGGGACAATAACATCACCATTCTGTCTTTGTAGGTTATACATTCCTGTGATTCAACAGAGAGGCTATAAGTAAATTAGGGGTTTAGTTGATGACCTTTACCCTTTCCATGATAGTACTGGCCCTGGGACCAATTTCGTGGTGCCCTCTGACCTTAAAACACTCGCTTTAACTCTAAACGTAAATCACACATGACAACCACAATAACAGTATAATGGTACACATTACTACAAAGAATGTTTTAGATATCTCAAAGGGAAATATCACCCCTGACAATAGACGACGTAACGAGACATCAGCAACTCCCTCGGTCCACCAACCTATGTCTAGTCTCCCTCGACCAACCTATCCTTAAAGTAACACGAAAGTGTCAACACCATTGGTGGTCGGGTGGTCGGGTGGTGCAATGGATTGCGCACTTGCCTATCCTCAAGAAGGCCGGGGCTCGATCCCCCTATCGGACAGGAAAAGTTATTGGATCACCTGCCCAACCACCACGGTTTTCTCTGGGTGCTCGCATTTCCTCCCATACACACACCCCCTGTGCGCTTGCGACCAACCCTTAAAGAGTGATTGATATAAGTTGGAAATATATATTTAGACTTAAACTAGTGGTGTTGTAAATGAATAAATTCCATTTCGTAATACCAGAGTTTCCCTCGGCCCACATATCCACCAGATTTCCCCTCGGCCCACATTTGCCCTCGACCCACGTATCTACCAAGGTTTCCCTCGGCCCACCTATCCGCCAGGGCTTCCCTTGGCCAACCTAACTACCAGATTGCCCCTCGGCCCACCTATCTAACAGAGTTTCCCTCTCGACCTATATATATATAAATAAATTCACGATTGGAATTGATTTGTAATTAATCACACATCGGTAATTCCAAAATCGAAGATGCCCCAAGACAACTAAACTTAATAAACATAATCCCCAGCTCACACACAGCTCTGAACACAGGTACCTGAGAATTAAGACAGTTTGCTTTCAGACATTTTCTAATGTAGTAGGGCCATTTTAGAGGTTTAGATCACACTGACATCGGGACCTGATAATTTGTTGGGGTGTCATTTTTACCGAAAGCCTATCTAAACCCCTAAAACATGAAAAAATACTCTGAATACCTTAGTTTAGGTCCAAATACAGCTGTAACAAATTCACATGTCCCTGTGGTTTAAATCAACACTGAAGTATCATTTTCGTCATATATATATATTGATTAAACCTCTAAAACATTCAGCAATGGTTGAAAGTCCATAGCTGTGTCTGTCGTTTGACTCGCACGTCCCTGTGACTCCACAGATCTGTACAGATGTCCCGGACAGATCGTATTTATTAACACTCCAGCCTGAAGTGGACTGAAGGGATTATTAGCAGACCAACATACTTTATTGTTGACCTGTCGTGAACTAATACGACCGGGGTACTACTCCACCGGACAAGCATGGTTCCATTGACCTAACGTTGATACTGTGAACAAAACCCAGTACTGGACTATGTGTCCATTTGTCGCCTGCATAAACAGCATAATGGTATTATTATTTTTTATTGTAAAACGACTTTAAATTAATAAAGACCTATACTGTTATATTTGTTACTATACGAAAGCTGCTTTAACTGTACCAATATATATGTATGTGCACAAGAGAAATAGTGAACTTAAACAGTATTGACAAATTCTAGAATGTATTAAGTTTACATTAAGCTGACCATGCTGTAACAGATGTGTTTTGTATGCTTACGCACCCGTTATAATGTTCCTTCTGTTGGCGGTATATTGTGTGAGGCACTTGCAATACAAACAACATATCAACGCGGATATTTAATAAAGTCTTCAGAGGAATCATTCCCGATGTCATTGAATGCTTCCCGTTACAATGAAATAGCCAGTAAGGTAGGAATTGTCCCAGATCCAAATTTATATCACAACAATATAATGCCGCCAATGTCGGATGGTCAATTCATATGTCTCTGACTTAACTATCCAAAATCGACTGGACAAAACCTCATTCATATAGGTTTGGTTGATAGTGTTCGAAGACAAACGAAGCCAAATCAGGATGTAAGTGAAAACGAAAAAATTGTCATCGTCCTTTTGAACCATCGTCTTCACACAACTACCAGCTTGTCGACGAATCCATTTCCCCTTGGACATAACTACACCGCCGAGGTAACTTTACTCAACCTTCAGCGAAAACCCTCCCTCCTCGACGAAATCCCTCATGTGTCGACGACAGTTGTCAATCGGGAACCGTCGACACTTTCCGTACACGAGAAAGTGTATTTTCTCGTTTTCGAAAAGTGCCGACGGTTCCCGATTGTAGCCTATAAGTTGACTACAGTAAGGTTAATTTTGATTATAGCCACTAAATGCAAGACAAAATCGGCTTTTAGATAAACTGGTGTTTCCCCCCACGAATATGACCTCCCTGGAGATATATAAAATTTGTAATGCTGATAAAATAATTTCTAAAATGTCAATGCCTCACTTTTGGCCATTTGTTGAGCGTTCGCCCCTGTGAGGAAGGCTTTGGGTTCTGTCCCCTGGCCGAGACATACCAAAGTCTTTAAAAATGGCAGTTTCTACTCCTGCTTAACGCTCAGCAAATTAGGAGTGGGACGACTGGTTCGCCCGTTGTCAGTATAATGTGACCGGGTGGGGCGTCCTGCTGGGTGTCTTCGGCAGTATGTTTCAGTGAGGTAGCACTATAAAGTCGGCATCAGTTCCGCGCTATTACAAGAAGACAAACACGAACATATCGCAGCCTCCCAAAATACACACACATACACTACACGCATGCATCTTGCACACAGGGGAGGCCGTCCTTAAATGACCTTAGCTGTTAATAGGACGTTAAACAAAATCAAACAAAAAACAAACAAAAAATCATACGGACAAAATACTGACTCAATGCCATTCTTTCATTTGCACAAGAATATTGTAAAACGATATTTGACCTGTAATAAGTATTATTTCAATCAATTAATGATGTCTAAAAGTTGAGAAACAATTTCAGATGCATTTTTATTTTTCAACAACTTTTCTCCTTCTTTCATTATTCAATAAACCTTATACTTTTCCGAACACATTTTTCACACTGAGCTGCTGACTTAAGCAAGTCTAGTGAATCCTGATTGACTTTTGTTGTTAGGTGTGTGTATTCGGTCATCAATGACCACGTCTCTCTGACCTCACAAACTATTTCCCCGTGTCCTGTGTGGTACGCTTATCATACACATACCTTCACGCTAGTGTTCGCTATGTATCAATATTTGATGAATACTATCTACTAGTAGAAAGTTGACTTGCGTAGACAATTAGTTATCTCGGGGGCTAGAGTTGAAAAGGGTTGCATATTTGCAGAATGATACAACAAGATTAGAGTAAGAAGGCGTTACATCGAAACACATATCGACTCGAACGATCAAAGCGGAAAACTGCAATGGCGACAAATTACGGAAAACGGGACCCAGAACATGAGATAGAAAGTTAAACAAACTATAAATGGAACTTGAACGAGATCAATTGAACAATAAAATTACTGATTAAACTAATCAACCGCTGAACATTTCGGAAGTCCTGATACCTTTCGGAATATGTAGATCCTAGTATATCTTTCATGTCAGCAATATACAGACGAAACCATTAAACGTGGCAGCACAATCGTAAAGATGTTTTTTTAAAGACATTTTTAAATACGTCGTCAGAATTGAGATTAAAGGATTCAAACATTTCTAAATACCTTCCAAGTGTCGAACAAATGTCGCTGTATAAGGCTGATTTTCGGTCCAGATGAATACTACTTCCAAAATACGTAAACGTATTGATACATAATTATAATCTCTCTCCTTTCATATACATTTCTACATGTTTACCTGGAAGAAGAGCATGTAGTGTGTGTATAGGATATTTACCGGGGCAGTAAATCATTCCCGTAGATCTAAGGCGACTGTCTGTAGTAAATGTCTCAGTCAGCTGTTACTACAGCTTCTAACTGGAGAGGTGAGAATGTCGACAGAGTGGGAGGAGGGATGAATGGTTATAATCTGTGTTTCGTATGTTTTATGGCAAGCAGATGTACAAAGATACAGTTAAACAAAATCATGTAGAGACTATCTGTGCAAGTGTGTGAGCGAGCCGATTAACAAAACTCCCATCTACCTGAGGACATGACACACGCAATTTCATTTGATTTCACATGTGAACATAAAGCTGAAATAAATAGGACGAGCATTTTTTTTAAAGTGTCATTTCGGTTAAAGAAATCCAATAAAAATCATTTTATCAGCCATTTCTCTACTGAGAGAAGTTTACCTGAACATTGCTGTATTTTAGTGTGTGCATCGTAAAACAACAATCTTAGTCACTTCAGCGTTTGATTCAAAACTTTTTACAATGCTACAAAAATGACTTCCAAGCGTCACGTGCACGTGAACAATATTTAAATGTAATCACGTGACAACACTTGCATTTTTCTTCTTCTTCTTCCGATATTTGCGACAGAACTCATAGGTATGAGTGCAATTGTCGCAATCAAAATAACTTAACTTCCATTTGGTTGGTGTAGTACTTGTTCATACAGGAAACATAAAATACATCTAAACTTTTCCACTTCATTTCCTTAATGTATGGGTGTGCCATTTTAAGAAAAGAAAAAAAAACCGTTTTAAAATACTGCAAAGGAAAGCAGTTTGGTTGAATATTAAAGTAAAACATGCTACCGAAATAAGCGACTTGTGTGTTGCAAATCGCTTAGGACACACACCTGGCCACGACGCTAAAAGTTTGCATCATTGAAACAGTCCAAATGTACATTTATACATAGGGAAATAAAGGTCTTTTTTGTATTTCTTATATCGTTTAAGGTATGCTATGGATGTGTGTAAACCTAAAATTGTCGATTCAGCAGCCAGTCAATCATATTGTATGGGCAGTGAACGGAACTAGAATGGAACTAGCTTTGAGACAAAGTTTAGAGTAGTGGTTGTTATTTCATAGGAACCCGTGTGAAAGTAATCTGTCGGGAAAACAAGGTGAATGCATTAGATTTACATGTAGACGTGTGTCACATCGACCCACGGCGGGAGTGTGACAAATAGGGAATAACGTACCGAAAGTTCAGGAGGAATTGTACCTGTATTATACCTGGTATTGAAAGTGCTACATGAACCTAGATATGGAACTTTCAGAAGCATAAACTCTGAATTTCAAAATGACATTTTAACACTTATCTCAAAACGTAACCTTCCACATACACGAACAACTTTTTTACATGTGGAAGGTTTGAATAAACATTATTGTTGAAGGTTAACGTTGTATGTTCATGCAAGCTTACCTGGTCTTAGTCGTGACGTAGATAGGTATAGAAAGTGTTACACCTGGTACAGTGTAGGTCAGATACCACAGGTAGCACTTACACCCTTCCGTTACAGTCAAGTCAGTGTGACACAAATCGTAAGAATTTGTAACCGATCGGCGCCCGACGGGGCGGAACTCTTCTAGGTTCTCTAAGCCCTAACCAATACATGTGGTATTGTTCCCAACTCTAACCTGGAAACATTGTTACTTGTACCGTACGTAGTACCTACAGTTTACTCCAATGATGACCATCGGACCATGTAATACATGTTAGAGTCTGGAGTAGCATGTGTAGCTTCTAAAGTTAACAACGAGGAAGGAATCACCCTCCTACACGTCAGTAAAACTGAAATGTAAACTACCTTATACTTCATTACCGAGACAGCCTTTACTACTCTACCGAGACAGCCATGCTTTACTACCGATACTGTCATACTACACTACCGCGACAACCATACTACCGAGACAGCCATGCTTTACTACCGATACTGTCATACTAAACTACCGAGACAGCCATATATTTTTACTACCGAGACAGTAATACTACACTACCGCGACAGCCATATTACACTACCGAGACAGCCATGCTTTACTACCGATACTGCCATACTACACTACCGCGACAACCATACTAAACTACCGAGACAGCCATATATCTTTACTACCGAGACAGCAATACTACACTACCGCGACAGCCATATTACACTACCGAAGCAGCCATGCTTTACTACCGATACTGCCATACTACACTACCGCGACAACCATACTAAACTACCGAGACAGCCATATATCTTTACTCCCGAGGCAGCAATACTACACTCCCGCGACAGCCATATTACACTACCGAGACAGCCATGCTTTCCTACCGATACTGTCATACTAAACTACCGAGACAGCCATATATTTTTACTACCGAGGCAGCAATACTACACTACCGCGACAGCCATATTACACTACCGAGACAGCCATGCTTTACTCCCGATACTGCCATACTACACTACCGCGACAACCATACTAACCTACCGAGACAGCCATATATCTTTACTACCGAGGCAGCAATACTACCCTACCGCGACAGCCATATTACACTACCGAGACAGCCATGCTTTACTACCGATACTGTCATACTAAACTACCGAGAGAGCCATATATTTTTACTACCGAGACAGCCATATATTTTTACTACCGAGACAGCAATACTACACTTTACCGCGACAGCCATACTACCGAGACAGCCATGCTTTACTACCGATACTGTCATACTAAACTACCGAGACAGCCATATATTTTTACTACCGAGACAGCAATACTACACTACCGCGACAGCCATATTACACTACCGAGACAGCCATACTAAACTAACGAGACAGCCATATATTTTTTACTACCGAGACAGCAATACTACACTACCTCGACAGCCATACTACACTACCGCGACAGCCATACTACACTACCGCGAAGGCCATACTACACTACCGAGACAGCCATACTTCACTATGGAGACAGCCGTACTTCACTATCGAGTCAGCCATACTATACACTACCGAGACAGCTATACTTAACTACCGCGACAGCCATACTTCACTACCAAGACAGCCATACTTTACTACCGAGACAGCAATACTACACTACCGCGACAACCATACTTTACTACCGATACTGCCATACTACACTAACGAGACAGCCATACTACACTACCGCGACAGCCATATTACACTACCGAGACAGCCATACTTTACTACCGAGACAGCAATACTACACTACCGCGACAGCCATACTTTACTACCAAGACAGCCATACTACACTATCGAGACAGCTATACAGTATTACCGAGACAGCCATACCTTACTTCCGAGACACCCATACAATATTACCGAGGCAGCCATACTTCACACCTGTGGCTGCTATACATGCCTTGCTGCTATACTTGTCATACTTTAATACCAAAGATGCCGTATCATACTACCGAGACAACAATACAATATTCATTATTATACTACAGAGACGGTCATACGATACTACCGAGACAGTCCTTATCAAATATTGCCACTTTCTTGCTGCTATATCTGTCGTACCTTACTACCAAGACTGCCATACAATAATACCTTGATAGCCAGACTTTAATACTGTGGCTGTCATACTCATCGAATAATGTCATACTTGCCTTGCTGCTATACTTGTCATACTTTACTATCGAGGCTGCCATACAATAGTATCGAGACAGCCATACAATTTTACAGAGACAGTCATACTTTACTCCTAAAGCCGAAAAACAATATTACAGTGAAAGCAATACTTACTCCCTAAGCCGCCATATATTGTCGCGACAGCCATACTTTTACTATTTAAGCCGCCATACTATACTACAGATACAGCCATACTTAGTTACTTCTGAAGTCGCCATACAATACAACAGAGACAGTCATATCTACTCCTGAGTCGTCATACAATACTACAGAGACAGCCATACTTACTCCTGAAGCCGCCATACAGTACAACAGAGACAGTCATACTTACTCCTGAAGCCGCCATACAATACTACAGAGACAGCCATACTTACTCCTGAAGCCACAATACAGTACAACAGAGACAGCCATACTTACTCCTGAAGCCGCCATACAATACTACAGAGACAGCCATACTTTCTCCTGAAGCCGTCATACAATACTACAGAGACAGCCATACTTACTCATGAAGCCACAATACAGTACAACAGAGACAGCCATACCCACTCCTAAAGCCATCATACAATACTACAGAGACAGCCATACTTACTCCTGAAGCCATCATACAATACTACAGAGACAGCCATACTAACTCCTGAAGCCGTCATACAATACTACAGAGACAGCCATACTTACTCCTGAAGCCACAATACAGTACAACAGAGACAGACATACTTACTCCTGAAGCCGCCATACAATACTACAGAGACAGCCATACTTACCCCTGAAGCCGCCATACAATACTACAGAGACAGACATACTTACTCCTGAAGCCGCCATACAATCCTACAGAGACAGCCATACTAACCCCTGAAGCCGCCATACAATACTACAGAGACAGCCATACTACCTCCTGAAGCCGTCATACAATACTACAGAGACAGCCATACTTACTCCTGAAACCGCCATACAATACTAGAGACAGTTTCATACTTACTCCTGAAGCCGCCATACAATACTACAGAGACAGTCATACTTACTCCTAAAGCCGCCATACAATACAACAGAGACAGCCATACTTACTCCTGAAGCCGCCATACAATACTACAGAGACAGACAAACTTTACTACCGGGGCCCCTAGTAACTATTGAATTATATTATTACGTCAACCGTCTCATTCACGCGCGTTAAACAATGTTACGCCTTCCACATCGATTTCCTACCGATGAAGAAATAAACATGTCTGACCGAATAATGGATTGATCATCCCAACCAGCTTCCCTCTGACTCTCTCACATTGCCAAAATTACGTCATCTCTGACACGCGTTTTCCCTATCAATCAATGAACCTTGGTCACGTTTCTTTGACAAAGACTTGACGGGAGGACATTTTGGTTGCCATGACGACACGATATTCCTGCTAAGTAGTGACTGATCTCTCTGCTCGATATTGAGTTATACCATTAAAATGATTATACCAAGCTTTAAACTTTACACATGGTACTAGTCACTGTTATACACTGGTTCTGTATACGGGTACTAGCCATTGTTATACACTGGTTTCTGTATACGGGTACTAGCCAGTATTATACACTGGTTTCTGTATACGGGTACAAGCCACTATTATACAATAGTTTCTGTATACGGGTACTAGTCACTGTTATACACTGGTTTCTGCATACGGGTACTAGCCACTATTATACACTGGTTTCTGTATACGGGTACTAGCCACTATTATACACTGGTTTCTGTATACGGTACTAGTCACTGTTATACACTGGTTTCTGTATACGGGTACTAGCCATTGTTATACACTGGTTTCTGTATACGGGTACTAGCCACTGTTATACACTGGTTTCTGTATACGGGTACTAGCCACTTTTTTTACACTGGTTTCTGTATACGGGTACTAGCCACTGTTACACTGTTTCCTATATACGAGTACCCTGTGTCACATATGGTTTCTGTATACGGGTACTAGCCATTGCTATACACTGATTTCTGTATACGGATACTATCCTCTGTTAACAATGGTTTCTGTATACGGGTACTAGCCATTGCTATACACTGATTTCTGTATACGGATACTATCCTCTGTGAACAATGGTTTCTGTATACGGGTCCTAGCCATTGCTATACACTGGTTTCTGTATACGGATACTATCCTCTGTTAACGCTGGTTTCTGTATACGGGTACTTTCCTCTGTTAACAATGGTTTCTGTATACGGGTACTATCCTCTGTTATACAATGGTTTCTGTATACGGGTACTAGCCATTGCTATACACTGGTTTCTGTATACGGGTACGTTCCTCTGTTAACAATGGTTTCTTTATACGGGTACTATCCTCTGTTATACAATGGTTTCTGTATACGGGAACTAGTAATAAACTCAACACCGGTTTCTTCACAATGTACACTTGTCTTACATAGAATACATATGCTGAGATTTAAACGACAATTTAGTGCTTACCTGATTCTATTTGAAGCTATCGAAATTATAATTCTGTTTACAACAATGGTACAGTCCGTCCGGGCTCGACAACAATCGTTTGAGTATAGTTTTTATACAAATAATTAACATAACACGGTGTGATGTGGCCCGGCTCCGGTCACGTGACTCTGAGACATGAATGATAACTTTCAGACTCTCCATCGCTTATGGGATATACATATTTATCATTAAGAATCTGTATACATATATAATATGTGTAATGTTCATATTTCCTGTCGGTCGTGTGTTAACTTGTAAGGAAGGAAGTCATTTTATGTTCGTTGTTGGAATTTATCTTTAAGAATTTAGACATATACTTAATCACCGATATATAAGAACGGATTGCAATACGAGCAGAACATTGAACGAACCCGTAATGTTTAATTCATTGGCAACGATCTCAGATTACCTGTCAATATGTGTATACCTGTAGTATACGGTAAAGTGTGGCAGGCGGTTGTCGGCCGGGTTCAGCCTTTCTGTATAGACAATGGTATAATCTCACTCCGTCATGGACCATTCATTGGTTAATCATTGTCAAGATAAACCTGATATTAAACTGTATAAATTCCCACGAATGGACCTTACCCCACAACCTACCTGATCCAATAACGGCGGTTGTATTCAAGCGGTGACGTAGCAAAGTAAAGAGGTGTAAAGTAGGTACGTAACGGAAGTGTTGGGCCTGTTGGGCCTGTCATTAGCGACATTAAGCGTCGTTCGCCCCCAATCTACTGACAATCTGGACAAAACTTTCAGCTACAATGTACCACCATCTTTTAAAACTGCCTTCATACAGACAGACATATGGAAAGGGAGAGTGGTGGGGTACAAACCCTTACAAACTGTCATTCAAACATTGTTCATATTTGGGCCATGCTTTTTTGATACATGCAAACTCCAAAAACAGTATTTATTACAAACATCCCGACTAGTTTATTCACCATAAATTCTGAATTGTCATTGAATACATTACCAATTTGGAGTAAAATACTTTGTTTAAAATCATGATATGAACTTGTATAATCAATGCATCTGTTTATACTTGATGACAACATATGGAGGTAAATCCCTTCCTCCAAATCATATAAGACCAATCTTTAAGGAAGGACGACTTTCCTTAATATGGACACATTCGAGAAATGCTATTTGCCCTTCAAGACTCTTCCTCCTACTCTTAAAGCACAGGAGGACAATTTGTAGACCAGGACCTTAGTACTGAACTACTAACATATAACACGGCGCAAGATATTCCCTCCCCCCTAGTCAATGAAGACATCCGAACAGAACAAAACTACCTCACTTAAACATGTGAAAACACCCTTTATATTAACCCCTTGACCTAAGCCCGTGAGGAAATCTAACTGAAGCAGGGTGCACTGTCCTTAGCACATGAGAACATAATTCAGAGCAAGGTCCAATTATTTGGAGCAATGTGCGTTGCTCAAAGACTGCAGTAAACCCTATAGAAGATGGGTAATTGCTCCTTAGAACCTGACGCTCTATAGACACCATGTTAGTATGGGAACCCCACCCTGTAGAAGTCATCTGAAGCTCATAAAGCACCGAACTAGCGGTTGACAAAATATGGTGTTTATCTGAAGCCTAAGTACATTACAGCACGTAAGACGCCATGAGGAAACCCTGTGGAGTATATATACCTGAAGCATACTTAGTACCACGCCGACAGAACACTGACTTCCGTCAGTGAGATGAAAACCCGTAAGGGCGGATTCATGTAGGCGCAAAACCCGTCAACCAACCAACCAATTAGTACCAGAGGTCCCGAAGACAACTTGTGGAGAGTATCTGAAGCCTACGTATATTGCAGCACCTAATTGCATTCTAAGCACCAGAGGTCCCGAGGACATTGTACGCAGTGTACCTGAAGCTTACATATAGGACGCTCTGGGGACACTCGTGGTGTATACCTGAAGCATACTTAGCACCAGAGGTCCCGAGGATATATTGTGGAGTGCATCTGTAGCCTATGTACATTGCAGAAATTATGAAGCACAGAGGAAACCCGGTGCAGTATATCTGCATCACACATAGCACCCGACTTCCTGAAAACACCGTGTACTAGAGTTATATGAAGCTCTATATCCCTTGACTTAATGAGGACATCGTGTCGAGTGTGTCTTCAGTCCACATTTGAAGGGTTTTTCTCATTATGGTTTTATTACCCAGATACCCGAGACAAGCACTCCATAGACAGTCTCCCGACGGTGATATAGCAAACATTCTATGTACATTGTAAATACAGCCAATCCTACCACTAGATTACGGGAGACTTATAGTACACCTATACAAATCGCACTCCCGAAGTTAGCTAGCCTCGCACTACACTTTAGAATCTTATATATACAGTGCATGTACAAACTGTCAACACATTCCCGTCTTAACATTTAGATAATCAACTTCGGTTTCAAGGAGATAATCCTACCGCTGTAGAGACTTCAAAATGCGTTTAGTTCACTTTGAAAGTCTACCTAAATACTGTCTGATAAGGTACATGTGAAGCAAGGCGCAGCTTGTTCCCGGTATGGACATTTGTAATTAGGAGTCAGTGACCCCTCTGACGTACCTTGAACTATACACCTGAACTAATTACAATACGTCAATTTGTAAAGGAAAACATCAAATCTGTCGCTTGACCACTATCAAATAGCTTTCGTTTTACGTGCTGGGCAGAAACATGAAACTATAGTAAGGAAAGAAGGATGTGATGGCTTTGGACGAGGTGTAAAAACCACATGTACTTGACCCCATAACGTCACACTCACTAAAACCGCTTGACCCCACAAGATCAACGCTGACTGTCAATTGTATAAGATACTAAAATACAACGCTATACGTTTGTGAGAAGTAACCTGAAACCTCTATTGGTTCATGTAATACGTGTCTATCTGTCGTGGTATTTATAATTTATAATAAACCTTGTGTGTGTGTGTTATATTACCACGTCTGTCAGCTGTCACATTTAGCAGAATTAGAAAGTGACTAAGGTTTGTAACCAGGACGGTAGTGTAGTACCATTACACTGATTTGGCGGTATGATAATTGGCCTGGTTGACACGGCGACTTTACCATTATACGGTCTATATTCATGTATACACGCTGGAATGTGATGAATTCCACTCCCACACGTAAAAGTTAGTGATATCTAGTCGATTCTAGCCGTGTACATCCGCATTCTTTGTACGTGCAGTAACGTTCTAAGATGTTTTTCTTCGAATTTCATTAGTGATTAATTTTCTAACACGAAAAAGATTTCAACAAAATCCAAAAAGTAATTAATTGTCATCTAAACATTGTCAGCTACGCTAACAAATGATACTGCCTCAAAGATTTTTCAACTTTAAAGGTTTTCCTCCGAGTTGAAAAGTTTTTCCGACAAAATTTCCATTTGAAGATTTCAAGTCTTGAATAATAAATAAACGATAACGTCTGAAGCACTTTCCTTTTCACAGTGTTCATTGTTCGTGTAATGTCAAGCCGTCAAGTATCACCGTACATCATACATGTGTATTGAATGTGTTTTATTCGTATTATGTCTGATAAAAACGGAAAGAAAGACTGACACACCATGCATGAAATATTATAATCCAATTTCCGGCTGTTCCGGTTTCTAGCTCAGCCTCAATAAATACCCATCGACTTGCGTTGCTACACGATGTAGTCTGGTAGGTCTAATGTATATATACAGCTAATACAACAACAGGGGCATTCAACGGAGGCTTGGGATTACAACAAAGGTATAGGACAGCAACAGGGGGCTAGGACAGTCTCATGGCAAGAAGGGCTAGGAATAAAACAGGGACTAAAAACAACAGGGGAAGAGGGGCTAGGATAACAACAGGAGCATTCAACGGAGGCTAAAGATTACAACAAGCTTAAGGGTATAGGTCAGCGAAAGGGGACTAGGACAAACAACAGGGGTAGGGCTACAACAGGGGCTAGAATAACAAAAGGGGGCTGGGAAAACAACACGGGAGGGGGCTCGGATAGCAACAGGGGCTAGTGCTACAACATGGGAATAGGGGTTAAGATAACAAAAGGGGGTTGGGAAAACAACACGGGAGGGGGCTCGGATAGCAACAGGGGCTAGTGCTACAACATGGGAATGGGGGTTAGGATAACAAAAGGGGGTTGGGAAAACAACACGGGATGGGGCTCGGATAGAAACAGGGGCTAGTGCTACAACATGGGAATTGGGGTTAGGATAACAAAAGGGGGCTGGAACAACAACAGGGTGCTAAAGATACAAAAGAAGCTCGAATAACGAGATAATAGGAAAGCAAATGGGACGTTGCCAATAATAGGGGAATGGGGGCTACGATGGGTCTGGGCTAAACCAGGAGCAGAGGTCTACAACAGGGGATTGGGACTACCATAGGGGCCTATAGGACAACAACAGGGCCACATGACTCCATATACATGTAACAGCTAGTAAAACAATGTTTCACAGGAACAAGAAATACAAAAAGGGGCTGGATTCTCGTTTTACTAGTCAATTGTGACGAGGGAATATAAATATTGACATCTGCATCAGTAACCTTTACAATTCGCTAGCATTATAATCAATTAAATGGTGAACTTTAAGCTAGAGAGGGAATTTGTTTCCGTCGCTGAACAACTGCCAACGAAAACACAATACACTCACTCCATCATCCATTCCTGGCATTACACACATGCAAATGAATTACTCATTCAAGTCCAGGCCATATGAAAACTAATTTATTCAGCTCCATATATGGTCAACTGCCGTGGTATTTTAATCACGGGAAGTCTGTGTCTCTAAATTTAGCCCCTCGTCAGAATATTTGGCTCACCACGTATACCATACCTTATCGCGCGGTACATGGATAAGTGAGATATACGGTAACCATACCTGATACATCAGCAAAACGTGTTGGGGTTAACTTTATCAGTGGAGAAATCTACCACTGTATTGTGCATAAACTGCTAATTCAGATAGCTTTCTCCTACTTCACTACAGTTAGTTATTCACGATTCCAATTGTATACACAGGTGAACCCATACCTGTATAAGAAAACTAAAGCGTATTATCTAATTATTATCGATAATAATACATGTACATATTTTCATAATGTTTATGCTATATATAGTATATGATTTGTTGTAATGTAACAAGTGTATGTACATGTATTATGTAACATTAGCAATATACTTACTTTAGAAATGTTTACACGTTTGCCGTATAAAAAGATCACAACAGATTGTTGGTGATCATTTTTTTACTGAACAGTGACCCTTTCATACCGTTTAAAACCATTACATTTTGTACAAGCAGACCAACCCGACCGTGGAAAAATGTATTGTAACATCATACCCTAAACGGGATCCGCAGGTTACTACATTGTATAATAATACGCAAGGACGTCGGGTGAACAGGTATATAAATATATACGGTAGCTGTATCCCCGGGGTACGTCTGGCTGTAGGGTATACGTATAAGCTATAAAACAGACGGACAGGCTTCCTGTAATTATAATGCTATCTCCAATAATGACCTCAGGGTATGATAATATCACGGTATCAAACGCGGTAATATCGATCTCCAGTAGTCTTTATATGTAACGCGTATATAGGGCGATCGTACATCTGTCAATCAGCAGGTATTGTGACAGGTGATTCCGAAACTTACTAATACTGTTGATACATTACATGCGACACATCTTGAAAATAAACATGTTCACTAATTGTACATAAGTATTCGAGCGAGGGTATTACCTCTGTTATTTTTGATGATTTACATACAATGCAGGCTTAAATATTTATATGTACACCATTCCTAATCCCTGATTATCTTCCTTCGTTAATGTGAATACCACGGGTGTTCAAAACGGAAGTACATGTAAAAGTATGGCCACGCTACGGTAGATTCGCACCTGCCGAACAGGTGAAGCGGTACAGTATTTTACCTTTTTAGTGAACAATCGTCAACTATTCATTTGTTATAATGATATGTCACAGTTCTAACTAAAGACATGCCACCATTTGGTATGTACTGGCAATGTCCTGTTCCCCATACAGGTGGGCCGAAACATGGTACACGGGGCAGGGCATGTTTGGTGTCACATACTAGGGGACGGGCGGCCGGAGACAAGTACCGGGGGATCGGGGATCTATAACATATGTACTTACTTTTTTTGTGATGAAATAAAAATAGTAATCCAATAGTCCAGTATAAATCCCAGTTATTAGTGCGTGTTTGTGTTAGACCGTCACGCGAGCTCGTGTGCTACAGCTATGTACTGTGTGTGTGTGGTCACGGAGAGTGACTTGTCCCTGCCTTGCAATTGGTCTGGTGTGCCGAACGAGGGCGTTGTACGGCACCGTACGGAGGCCCATACGTACACGGCGGTGTCTGTCGGGGCACTAGCGACGTAAACCAACGTGCTGTAATTATGACAAGTGAACATGTGCTATAGGTATACACACTTAGTATCTATCAATGATTATATGAATTTAATCCCATGTATCACAAACTGTTCTGCATATTAATTGTTGTAGTGAGTCACCGACGAAAAATGAAATACAAGAAAGACAACTCCTACACTGACAATGACAAATTTTAGGAAACGGGAAGGGCGGACTCTCCAATCGGGTACTTGAGGACAACTTTACACAAAAAAATGTACTTACACGTAATCAATAATACGTAATCAATAATATTCGACAGTGAATTTGAAATCAAAATCCGTACTAAGACATTTTGAATGAGTGAAGTGTCCTAAAGATTTTGAACATAATCGCGATCCAGTAAAGGTGCCCGATCCAGTCCAAGTTATAACGTTATGGATAAAGTATGATATATCAATAAGTAACCTGACTTAGAGTTGAGTAAACAGTTTTGTACCCGATACTGTAAATGGTCGTGTCTATTACTGTATTGTGTGTGTAAATAAGCATTATTGTTTATTCTAATCGTTAAATTCCCCCCAAATTATGTAATTCGAGTGGGTTTTTTTTGGTTTTGTTTTACAGATTTAATTCATTCATTGACTTCAGGCCTTGCGACCCAACAGTATATACATATTTTAACACATTATGTAATAGTCAATAGCACAACAAACAGTACAAAGTGAAGAGTAATGTGTGTAATTACATCTCAAATCATTTACTTCCGTAGTATGAACATTTAGAACATTTACATTTTGCTTGTTCAGATCTACTCCATATGATATGAATTTCAATGAAACGTTAATCATTTCAGTCACAGAAGATAAAATTGTACTTTCCCCAAACAGGAACACGTCATTCGTAAGGACTTACACTAAAATATATATATACTACTGTGTGTGTAAACTAATATGTAGCCTGAATCTATGGTCGTATATGTAAACCAGGATCTATATGTTATATGTAGCCCCTTTTGGTCCATGCAGCTATGGGGTACATATGACAACATTTGGACCTAGGAGCTTAGGGGTAGATGTAACCCCATCATTTGGACCTAGGAGCTACCCGTACACGTAACACCATTTGGACCTTGGAGCTACGCGTACATGTAACACCATTTGGACCTAGGAGCTACCCGTACATGTAACACCATTTGGACCTTTTTTTTTGTAATTTTTTTTATTTTTTTCCCAAATTTATAACAATGCAAATATATCATACATAAACATTATTCCTCTCGCACATTACAATTCATTCATTATATATTCATTTATAATAAAACTGCATATTTCCAGGTATAGTTAATAATTAATTATGTTTATGTATAATTAAATTCCATCTAAATTGTGTCCGTTATATAAAAGCATTGTTTAGAAGTGATAGAAAAGAGGTTAGAGCAGGTCCTAGAGGTATAAAAGGGAAAGTAAGACTAAGAGAGAGAGAGAAAGAAAAATAAATAAATAAATAAACGAGGCGGGGGATATTGAGAAATAAAGAAGCTATATAGATGTGTTGGAAGGTTCAAGGAGTTTTACATATAAGTATTTAGAAGTACATGTTTATATAAGAAAACTCGATAGCTATATGTTCATATTTGGACCTTGGAGCTACGCGTACATGTAACACCATTTGGACCTTGGAGCTACGCGTACATTTAACACCACTTGGACCTTGGAGCTACGCGTACATGTAACACCACTTGGACCTTGGAGCTACCCGTACATGTAACACCATTTGGACCTTGGAGCTACGCGTACATGTAACACCATTTGGACCTTGGAGCTACCCGTACATTTAACACCACTTGGACCTTGGAGCTACGCGTACATGTAACACCACTTGGACCTTGGAGCTACGCGTACATGTAACACCATTTGGACCTTGTAGCTACCCGTACATTTAACACTACTTGGACCTTGGAGCTACCCGTACATGTAACACCATTTGGTGCCCATTTGGACCTTGGAGCTACGCGTACATGTAACACCATTTGGACATTGGAGCTTAGGGATACATAGAACCCCTTTTGGACCTTTGAGCTATGATGTAGATGTAACCCTTTTTGGACATTGGAGCTACATTTGATTGGGTAAATATAACCCCATTTGGACCTTGGTGATATTGGGTCCATGTAACCCCATTTGGACCTTGGTGATATTGGGTCCATGTAACCCTATTTTGACCTTGGAACTATGCGGTACATGTAACCCCATTTGGACCTTGGTGCTCAGAGATAGACGTAACCCCATTTAGACCTTGGAGCTCAGAGATAGATGTAATCCCATTTGGACCTTGGAGGTCAGAGGTAGATATAACCCCATTTGGACCTTGGAGGTCAGAGGTAGATGTTACTTGGAGCTTAGGGGTTGATGTACATGGTGTAGATGGAACCCCGTATGAAGCCCAAGTCTAGCAGGTCTATATTGAAACCTAGAGTTATGGAGGCATATGTAACCCAAAATGAGCCTGGACATAGTTTATTAGGTGATTATACAGACACGATGGGGCCATTGGTCCCATGACACATCACTCCTCTGCTGACTAGACCATATTAGTACCAGAAATTGGTCTTCAGTATGTTTGTGTCATGCACACATTGCTATACATCGTAACCCGGGTTTACGTAGTTATCAACGATACGTCCTGCATTGCTTCTGGCATGCACACACAAAATCATTTGCAGACATCTTTCCCGGAAAGAGTTTCGATCGGACAGTCAGCACTTCAGGAATTTTCAGAATCACCATGTTTCCATCCTATGATTATGGGCGCAGGAAGCCGAGGTACGGTATAGTGAACACTTCCATTATTCATTGATTGATAATGTACGTGCATCAGATAAAAAAAAAGAAATCAATCGATGGGGATATGTTGAATCTGTTTTCCCAGTCTCAGAGAACAGTATCAACCTTTGGTCACTTGTTTTCATTGTAGCATTTATGCAGACACAATTGGCTGAAGGTAGTTCGTGGTTTTTTAAGGTGCTCTTTGAATGCTGCATGTGGACGTGACATTGCACAATATTTTAAAATTTGTATAATAGTAAAATATATGTTGTCGAGTGTCTTGGTATGTCCAGCAGTGGGTTTATATATCCAGAGCCGTTTATATTATACACGACGCACGAAAGCAGCTCTACCGTCAGATAGCTTATTGTTAAAGGACAAGGTGTGCCTTTTCCAAATCACTTGACATTATTTTCTGTCGTTTTCTGATTTGCTGATTTTTACTTTTGCATATTAACTGTCTGCGAAACATTGTTTTCTGACACTTTATGAACAGGAAATTATAATTCCCGGGATTTCAGAAAGGGACTTTGTCAAGAAGACGCACAGCGGCAGCCAATCAACGCTTTTTAACAATCTATCAAAATACTTTGCTAGTTTTACACCTTTTCCATTTCATCAATTTGTTGACTACGTCCTAATTCTAAACCACACGTAACGGTCATCATTGATACTTTTCGAAGAACACTTCTCAAAGTCTCGGGAATCGGCGATCTGACAGAGGAGACCATTTAATCTTCTGACAATTTTGCAGAATAAATGATGTGCGCTAAACAGACTCTGTTAACGCAGCGATTTATGTACCGTTCTCCTTAAGAGTTGGGAAACAGGAAGCAATACCTCCATCGAGCACCTTTATTGCTATTTTTATACTATCCAACAATGTTCGGGAGAAATCCTCTTCAATGTTCTGTACACGAGTGCCTTGTGCCCGAAGACGGGATGAAAGCATAATGATGCAGGGCTACATCCCATATTGATGACTTTGAGTCAAATCCCTGAACATTATATTGAAAATGGTTTCGTACCAGAAGCAATGAAGGATGCGTCCTTGTAAATACCTAAAACTCAGGTAACACATTGGCAATACAACTCCCTGTGTAATACTGTCTACAACAGATCAGAGACGAGGCATTTCTGAGTGAGAGCATTTCCCCCGTCAAGTCTAACATGAAGGAGTGATTTGGAGTTTAAGCAGGAACATAACGTTGAGTATTAATGTACTAATTTGTATTACTAAAGTAATCATTGGTAGCTAGCTTACTTGCATAAATTAGTATCTGATTTGTCAATGATTCCATATGGCGCTTCACCTTTAACCTTTAAACAAAGCTTAAACACGTCATTTGTCATATACGTTTATGTATGCTTGTCCTGTAACAGAAATATTAGAGGAATATTATTCCATCGTTATTGACGGCCATTATTTTGCATATTCATGTGTGCTGTTTAATTTGCATATTCATGAGTACTGTTACCCTCTAATTACTTCAGAAGTATATCTTACTCATTTCCTCTGACTATCAAACATATATAGGGTATAATTACATCATTTGTTGTGTTAACATGTACAGTTAAATAAAATTATCTAAGCAAATTATGTTATCGGCAGTCACTAATATGAAAGTTTATGAACATTTTCCCGGTTTTTTTTTTATTATATTTCCGGGAGACATACGTATGGACCATTCATTTGGTCATTTTGCTTGTCAAGTTACACAGAAAATGGTATGAGATAAATACAAAAAAAGGAAATAACGTTTTATTTTTGACATCGATATATCCCTGGTTGTTAAACTATCATTGATAAAGGATTATTTCCGTTATACAGGTTTGTTTCGGTGTACACAAAAAAGGGAGAAAAATAACACAAACATTTGCTCGGTATTTTCTACTTCCGGCTCTTAAAGTAAACAATCTAGTTTATACAGTTTGCATTGTTTACTCTTCTAGGCCTAATGTTTGTTAACAAACAAATTTACAGTGCGTATATAAACATTTAACAGGTACATCACATGATGATCCCGCTCGATCAATAAATCAGAAACATGTTAATGATATTGATAGTATGACGACTACATGTACCTGTAGGTTGTTGTCATACGATACGTATCGAAATGGGCTCCTGTGCTTGTAAGTATCTTAATCATGATCAACGATCTGAGCTAATAGATTTCAATTATCTAAACAAGAAATACTTTTGTAAACCATGCATAGTAATACTTCATAACTCAACCTAATAGCATTGTTGTTGAATTTATTGTTATCTTATTCTTTTACATATCCGAAAGTGCGCGATGTGTCAAAATGCAGTTATAGTTGATACTAAAACGCATTTAAAGTTTCTGAACTTATATACAAATCTGTTTTTGTTTATTATATTAATTGCATCACGGTTATTACAAATGTCTGAAATACGATTGATTGATTGATTGATAGGTTTTACGTCCGCTTCACTACCGCGTATTTCGGTTATCCAGCAGACGAAAAACAGAAAGGAAAATGAGTAGAAGGGATAAAGTATGGAGTAAAAGAGTAGAAGAGGGGAAAGTTTGGAGAAGGGGCCGTCTATCCTATATATATATATTAACTACTGTATAAGTCTAGTTTTTGTAAGACGGCTCCTATGCCTAATAATGCCTTAACCTAACACTCATCGTACAGCATCACCAAGTCAGGACCGGAAGTG